>NC_133755.1:35847500-35917500 GCF_036562045.2 Rhinolophus sinicus
CTGCCTACACGCTGTTCTGCTTGCTATTTTCAGTTAACTATAAGAAATAGGGAGGTCTATCAATACTATTAGATCAGCCACCTTTCTTTAATGGCTGCATGATATTTCATACTAGAATAAAATTCCTACCTTATATCTTACACAAAAATAAAAAATAAAATAGATTAAAGGTTTGAATGTAAGACCTGCAATAATAAAACTCGTAGAAAAAATTAAAGGCAATAAGCTCCTTGATGGTAATTTTTTTTTTTTTTTGGATTTAACACCAAAAGCAAAGGCAATGAAAACAAAATAAACCAGTGGAACTATATCAAACTACATAAAAAAGCTTCTGCACAGCAAAGGAAAGCATGACAGAATGAAAAGGCAATCTACTGAATAGGAAAGAAAATATGTGAAACATCAAATATCTGATAAATACTTAAAAGTGAAGAGATTAGGCAGTACAAATTGGAAGTCACAAAATTGTCACGGGATGTGAAATACAGTATGGGGAATATAATCGATAACATTGTAAAGACTATGTAGGATGTCAGATGGGTAGTAGACTTATTGGGGGTATCACTTCATAGATGATATAAGTGCCTGACCACTGCATTGTATACCTCAAACTAATATCAAATAATATTGAATGTCAACTAGTGTGTGTATATATATATATATATATATATATATATATATATATATATATATATATATCACGAGATGTAAAGTACAGCATAGGAGATATAGGCAAATAACTATATGCATGATTTCAGGTGGACAGTAGACTTGCTGTGGTTATCTCTTTGTGAGGGGTATAAATGTCTGTCTAATCATTATGTTGTTTTGAACACCTTAAACTAATAATAATAAAAGAGAAAGAAAAAGAAGTATAAAAAACCTCATACAAATCAATAGACAAAATCAAACAACTCAATTAAAAAATGGGCAGAGGATCTGAATCGATTTTCTTTTCAAAGAAGACATACAGATTTCCAACAGACACATGAAAATGTGCTCAATATCGCTGATCATCAGGGAAATGAAATGAAAACTACAATGAGATATCCTCTTACACCTGTTAGAATGGCTATTATCAAAACACAAAAGAAATAACAACTATTGGCAAAGATGTAAGGAAAATGGAACCCTGTATACTGTTGGTGGGAATATAAACTGACCCAGTCATTATGGAAAAGTATGGAGATTTCTTCAAAAATTAAAATAAAATAATTAATAATTAGTAAATTTTACATTGCTGTTTATATTAGCACCCTAAAACATGAAATACAATAGTCCCCTTTATCCACAGGGGATATATTCTGAGATCCCCAGTGAATGCCTGGCATCATGGAGAATGCAAAACCCTACATAATTTATATTTTTTTTCCTATACAGACACACTTATGATAAACTCTAATTTATAAATTGGGCACAGTGAGAAATTAAAAACTTATAATAAAAAACAACAATTATAACAATATATTGTAATAAAAGTTATGTGAATGTGGTCTCTCTCTTGCTTTCAAAAAATATTATTGCACTTCATTCACTCTTTTTATGATAATGTGACACAATAAAATACCATCTTAAGTCAAGAATTTTCACCTTTTCACTTAAAAAAAACATTTCATGAATTATCTGTGGCATACCTAAATTGCCAGCATCACTGTTCTTGCGCTTTGGGGACATTATTAAGTAAATAAGGATTACTTGAATATAAGCACAGTGATACCACAACAGTTGATAAATAAGATGGCCAAACAAGTGACAAGTGTGAGGGTAGAGTATGAAACATGGATACACTGGACAAAGGGAAGATTCACATTCCAGGTGAGATGGAGTGGTACAGTGAGAGATTTTATGTGGTATGGTGAGAGATTTTATCGCTACAAGTATACCACTCAATTTAAAACTTATGAATTGTTTATTTCTGGAGTAATCCATTAATCATTTTCGAACTTTAGTTGACTGTGGATAACAGAAACTGTGGAGAGTGAAACCATTATGGGGGCAGGGCCACTGTACTTAGATATAACTCTAATAAAATACATACAAGATCTATATGAGGAAAACTATAAAACTCTCCAGAAAGATAATGGAGAAGAACTAAATAAATGGAGAGATATTCCACATTCATTGATAGGAAGATTAGACATTGTCAAGATGTAAGTCAGTCATAATTTGATGTATAGATTCAATGCAACCCCAGTCAAAATTCCAGCAAGTTATAGGCAAACTGTATCTAAAATTTATATGAATAGACAAAAGACCAGAATAGCCAACACAATCTTGAAATGGAAGAATAAAGTCAGAGGACTGATATCACTTGACTTTAAGACAATATCAACCTATAGTAATCAAGACAGTGTGGTACTGGTGAAAAAAAAATAGCCAAATAAATCAAAGGAACAGAATAGAAAACCTGGAAATAGACTCATATAAATATAGTTAACTGATCTTTGACAAAAGGTAATACAATAGTGCAAAAACAGTTTTTTTTCAAAAAATGCTGCTAGAATAAGTGGACACACACACACGAACTTAGGAATAGATTTCACACCCTTCACAAAAATTAACTCAAAATGTATTCAGTTGGTGCAAAAGTAATTGCGGTATAAAAGGTTAAAAATTGCAAAAACCTAAATTATTTTTGCACCAACCTAATATCATTGATCTAAATGTAAAATATAAAACTATAAGCTTCTAGAAGATAACATAGGATATAACTTGGATAACCGTGGGTATAACAATGACCTTTTACACACAACACCAACGGGACGATCCATGGAAGACCTAATTGGTAAAGTGGACTTCATTAAAATTTAAAAATTCTGCTCTGTGGAAGACAATGTCAAATGACTGAGAAGTAAAGGCACAGAGCAGAAAAAAATAGCCACCAAAAATATACTTGCTGAGGACTGCTATTCAATATGTCCAAAGTACTCTTAAAACCCAACAATAAGAAAATGGGCAAAAGACCTACACAGGCACCTCACCAAAAAGGAAATAAAGATGGTAATTAAATATGAAAAGAAGTTCAACATTGTATCTTATTAGGAAATTGCAAATTAAGACTAACAGTAATATACTACTACACAGCTATCAGAACAGCCAAAATGGAACACAGACAAAAACCAAATGCTGGTGAGAAAGTGGACCAACAGGAACCCTCACTCATTGCTGGTGGGAATGCAAAATGGTACAGCCACTTGAAAACAGTTTTGGCAGTTTCTTGAAATACTAAACATAATTTGATCATAGAATCTAATAATCATGCTCCTAGTTATTTAGCTAAATGAGATAAAAATATGTGTCTACACAAAAATCTGCACATGGATATTTATGACAGATTTATTCATAATTTCTAAAAACTGGAAGCAACAATGTATCTTTTAATATCTGAATGTGTAAACACGCTGTGGTAAACCCATAAAATAGAATTCAGCCATTAAAGAAATGTGCTATCACATCATGAAAAGACATGGAAAAACCTTAACTGTATATTTGCTAAGTAAAAGAAGCCAATCAGAAAAGGCTATATGCTATATGATTCCAATTATATGACATTTTGGAAAAGGCAAAACTGCAGAGAGAGGTAAAAGATCAGTAGTTGCCTGGAGTTGGGGGCAAGGCGGGATGAATATAAAGAGCACAGAGGATTTTGATTCATGTCATTATACAATTGTCAAAATCCACAGAATGTACAATGCCAAGAGTGAACTCTAATGTCAACTGTGAACTTTGGGTGATAATGATGTGTCAATATAGGTTCATCAATATTAACACATGTACTACCGTGGTGTGAGGATGTCGAAAATAGGAGAGTTTATGAAAGTATGGGGAGAGAGAGTACATAAAACTCTGTACTTTCTGCTCAAAATTGCTTTGAACCTAAAATGATGTTAACAAAATAATGTTTATTAGCTTAAAAAAAGAATCTGATAAGAGACACATTTAAGTACCAAGGATATTTAAATTAATATGCACATAGAGCAAAACTGTTCCACAGGGAACAAGGGAAGCCAAGTGAACCTCTACTGGATAGGACAGAATTTGCCTGTCCATAGATATCAGTTATTCTGATTTGCTATCAGTTACCTATAATTTAAAGAGTTTAAACTAGCCTCCATTGAATCAGAATCAGATGACCCTAAAAGATACCCTCTAGAATTTAAAAAATACACTGAAACACAAACGTTACCCTACCCTGGGTCCTTGTTTCCTTTTACAATGTCTATACAGCTAATTCTGGAAAACCAGTTGCTCATGCTAATTCATCTCTTCACGAGAGTCCAAAATACAGAGGAAATCAATTTGCTTCAGTAACTTCTGCAAATTTATCATTATTTCTCTTCTACTCTTATATTCTTTCTTGTTTTCCAGTAATGTTATAGAATAATTTTCTTCGAAAAATGTTTTTCCCATTCTTCGTAGGGATTAGAAATCCATGTTCAGTAACCCATCTTTATAATAATTAACTAAGTATTTATCTTTAAATGTTTTCCCTCTCTTTTTTTAAATGAAGCACCAGCATAATACACTCTTTGTGCTGATCTGATATTTTTGGATTTTCTACATTTTTAAATACTCTATATTATGGCATTAAGATATAAAGAGTTGCATATTTCACTTTAAATTTACATTGATAACAGGTAAATATTGTCTTAGGGCTTAATATATTTTACCTAAATAACAATGTTTAAATATTCTGAATGCCGTAAATTTTCAGATCTATTATCAACCTGATAATACTACATACTGAATATCATCATGTGGTGATCCAGCCTTTACTTGATTAATTTAATGCCTTTCATAGTTATAGTTTCAAAATATACATATTAGTCATAAATGCTCATGTTCTTCAATAGCTTGCACCTTTGCTTTTAGTCACTTAATATAAATGTATCCCTGTATCAAGTATTCAAATAAAATCAGAATTTGCATTTATGGAAGTAACTGATGCATATAGAAATAGTGAAAGGTACATGAGATTTTAAAAGAAAAAACAATTATCACACAAATTATATGACATATTGACTATCATAAGTGTATTTTTTTTGGAACACAATAATCATTCCAGAATATTCCTTTGTCAGTTAAGTCCTGGTAAATTACTATCTTATTTTCTTCCTGCAACTATCTTTCCTTACTCCCCAAACTCACCATTGTAAAATATGAAAATGATACAGGATCACATCATTTAGTTTATTTTCCTGATGCTTATCGCTACAGCGAGGTGAAAAAAATACAAACCTCAAAGAAGAAAAATATAGAACATAGCAATGTTCAGAAAGCCTAACCCAAAGATAGTGCTGACTTGATTTTTTTTTTTTCTTATTTAAATGCAAATACTTTATCTTGCTGAAACATTCACTTTCCATTTCAGAGGCAATTACTGACTGTGCACAGCTGTGCCCCACCCCTCAATTGTCAATAATGTACTATTTCAACCATAGAAAAAATTATTCTTTAACTCTTGTAACCAGACTATTTTTGGATACATTAGCATCCTCCTCTTCCATGTCACAGGCTTCACTGCACTCCAATTCCAATTGGTTTTGTGATTGCAACACTCAATTCCATTCAAGCTACTTGACCATAAATAAGGTTTCCAAGGCAAGGATTTCAGCTACGAATATTCTCTGTCCATTTCAAGCGTTTTCCTCCACCTGTCCTAAACTGGAGCTATTCTACCATCTATCTTTAAACTTTGTCAGTGCCTTTGTTAGTGTTCTGGGGAAATGCTATGCTCTAAGAGTATGTATAGCATATATTTAGTATAAAATTCATTATGTGACTGGTATTTGTGAAGGGGGACAACATATTTAGGAGGCTTGTGAATTTTTTGAGACAAGTGCTCAGAATACAGCTTTTATATGTAATCCATTCATATAGCTTTTCAAAAACCAAGTGATTCTGAGATCATTAGATAATTAAAGGATGAAATAAACCAAGGAATTTACAGAATCTGCTCTCGTAAGTTGAATTGCCAGAGAGAATGGAAATGTAGGAGGCGAGAATAACTTCTCTTCAAACTTAAAAACAAAACAAAAATAAAAACATTTGGATTTACAATTTTAATTAAACAAAGCAATGCATGTATCATGATGACTATATTTGTTAATATTTCTTAAAAAAAAAAAAAGGTTTTTAGAAAAAACATAGGCTTCCAGAAGGGCAATGTGAGTTCAACTTGATGATGATAATAATGATTATGATGATATAATACTAGATTGATACAACATTTTACATACTACACAACATTTTGAATGTCTATTTCATCCTCTCAAATTTTCATAGTGACAGCAGGATGGAGAGCAGTATCTGACTTGTTTTCCAGAGCAAGATGGTTTTGGTTTGGCTCCTCACTTCATAGTTTTTCAACCTGGTGAACTGGAAAATTTCTTTTGATCGTTCATAAAAAGGGGACATTAATATTGAATGATAATGCATATAAAGGACATGGTACATTACGAATTCTTTATACATTTATTATAATCACCATTACACAAGTGAGAAAATTTAGAGCTAGAAATTTTATATAGCATATGCATGTTGATAAAGCTACCGTGTTTCTCCGAAAATAAGACCTAGCCAGACAATCAGCTCTAATGTGTCTTTTGGAGCAAAAATTAATATAAGACCCAGTCTTATTTTACTATAAAATAAGACCAGTACTATTTAATATCATATCATATCATATCATATTGTATCATATCATATCACATAACATCAGGTCTTATATAATGCAATATTAGACTGGGTCTCATATTATAGTAAAAGAAGACCGGGTCTTATATTAATTGTTGCTCCAAAAGACGCATTAGAGCTCATTGTCCAGCTAGGTCTTATTTTCGGGGAAACAGGGTAATGTATGGTTTGTTAATCCCAAGTGATTGTAATTTAGTCCACAGTGGTTCTAGACACAGGATGTTTAAATTAATGCTGCCTCCCACCTATTGACCACATGCTTGGGGAACATTATTAAATCTACTTAAGTCTCAAATGACATATTTAAAATCAGGGTGATAATAATTTTAAGGGGTATTCTAAAATATAAATGACTTTGTACATATAAAGTAGCATTAACACATTGTCTTATAATTAGAAATCACTCTATTAATGTACCATCTGATTATTCTACCATGCGATTTCTCTGATATTTTTGGAAGATGAAAATGTTTTCCATTTTGTTAATTATTAAATTGTGTCAGAATTTATTTATTTTAACTTATCCTGTTTTTAGTTTTAGATATGTGATCTGTTTTGTAACGATCTTTATTGTGACCTACACTTACTGGATAGCAAATTAGTCCTAAAGTATTATAATGCCACCTTGAATAGCAGATTCTATATATATACCTTACTGTGGCTGATGCATGTTGATTCTTTTAAGTAGGAGCATCCAAACATAAAAACAAAACCAAGCTTAGAGCTGCAGGCAGATGGCTGATGACATAAACCTTTTGCTATTCTGCTTTAAGTCAACCAGCCCTTTAAATAATACCTTGAACTTACCACCTCATGTTTTATTAGAAAAACACACACACACACACACACACACACAAAACAGCATAGACAGGATTGGCTTTATTCTGAAATTAATTAATGCAACTGAGTGCTACCAGGAATGTTTGATTTAAACTAACCCAAGTAGTTCAGACGACACCTTTGCTGTCTCACAGTATTTGTTAGTGCCTGCATAACTAAGTTAACTTTTAGTCAGTCATTGATAATTCACACAGTTTTGAAAGCATGATGGGGTCTTACAAAAGAAAACTTCCTGTCCTTGAAGACATTTCCAGTTGTTGAGGAAACAGGACCAGACATATTTATTTTTATGTATTAGACATAACGGGAGAATGAATAGTTAATAAATAATTTCTCTCTAGAAAAAGATACAACCTAAATTTAAGACGTTAGTTGGGGTAAAACTGCACAGAAAAGAAGAGAATAAACAAATGATTGGAGTTTGATAGAAATAGTTGTGAAATAAACTTTCAACACTAACTTAAAAGTGCATAGGTGGAAAGAGAAGAAAAATGAGAAAACAGAAACAAATGAAGACAAATATGCATGAATAAATAGACAAAGTATTGACTTAAGTTATTCAAACCAACCATCATAACGAAAACATTGAAAATCACTGGTATGTATCTCTGTAAGTGTGTGTATGCTAGCTTGCGAAGTGACCTCAATCCTTCAGTTCTCCCTATACACACAATCTTTGTACGCACCCTTTTGGCTTCTCTCATTAAGACATAGAGTGTGTTTCCCTGCCTCTTCAATTTGTCTGCTTGTAAGACTTGCTTTGGCAACATAATGCTTTAGAGTGATGGGGTGCCGATTACACACCAAGGCCTGAAGCAGCCTTGTGCACTTCCTTGCTCTTGGCCCACTGCCATTGATATTTACATATTAGAACAACTCCCTACTAGTCTCCTGGAAGACAGAAAACTGTAAGAGTATCTTCCATATTCTGAGAGAATATCAACTATCAGAATAGGTCTGAAATCACTGTTCCATCCAAGCTGAAGCCCCAGGCAATGTGAGATACAGCAAAAAATTCACAGCTCATATACCAAATAATTGTAAATGAATGATCAAAAACATCCTAGACCAACCAGGTCCCAACTGACTTAGAGATTGATGAGTTAAATAAATGCTGTGGCTTTAAGCAAGATTTTTAGGTTATTTATTTGATGTGTGTGTGTGTGTGTATACATAGACAGAGAGAGACAGAGAGAGTAGAGAAATGTACTGATAACACTGGGGAAATGACTGAATGGCAGGACAATTGTGGCAAGAAATTTGAGCCCAGAGTGGTAAATCTACTATCAAAACACAAAGTCCACTTTTATTCTGATGATGCTACTGATATTGCCACTTCGATTTTGATTTTACAGCTTCAATAAGCCATGATCACATATGTTATTTCCCAGGGCACACCAAAAAAGAATCATATAAGATACTCTCCACCTTAACCAGAATATCTCCTCAGGATACGTGTAAGAATGAACGAGATCTAAAAGTGTAGCCCTCCCACTCCCACTCCCCAAACACAAGGTATTACAGGAAAAAAAAAATCCCATCCTGTGCTCATGTATCCCTGCATCATAGGTATGGATAGCCTAGGTAAGTTTGGACATTTTCTGCTGAGGACTTGGTTGACTGGTCGTGCCCATTGGCACCTGGCAGACTAACAAAGTATCTCTACAGGAGACACATTCATTCTAAGACTTTAGAAATACCCACAGAGTTTCTCAACGGTAATTTATAGCAAACAATAAAAAGAAAAAAGGAAACAAATGAAGCAAAATGGGCAAGAAGAACAAACACAAGAACAAGAGACAGCATAAATGGAGTCATATATACCTCAGCTATTACAATTAGTTAATACAGATAATGCTTAATATGTTTAAAGAAATAAACAAGCTTGAAAATAAATGTAAGGAACATGTAAATCTAAAATGTGACATGTGAGAGTACTAAAACAAACAAATCTTCAAGAAATAGAAAATAATACAACCAAAATTTATTTACAAATGAAATTATTTCACAGTACATTGGACAGAGTAGAAGAGAGAATAATGAATTGGAAGACAAATGAGAAGAAAACATAACCCAGAATGCAATCTAGAGAGATAAAGTGCCAGGTGGGCACTAGACTAGTCAGGAGGACCACTTTGTAAATTATATAAACAGCTAACTGTTATGCTATACACCTGAAACTAATATAAAATAATATTGAATGTCAAAAAAATGAATTAAATAAATCTTTGATAAGGATTATGGAAATTTCACTTCTAGGTAGATCCTCTATGAAAGCTCTTGTACAGGTGTACAAGGAGAGGGGCACAGAGATATTAATTTCTGTTGCATTATTTGTAACAGCCAAAAACTCTTAAGAATGGAAATGCCCACCCATAGGAACCAATTAAATAAACATATCTATCTATCTATCTATCTATCTATCTATCTATCTATCTATCTATCTATCTATGGAGAGAGAGAGAGAAAAGGGACTGAAAGAATGTATACAAAATTCTGGAGAAGGGGAGAAGGGAATGAAAATAGAAATGGGGGGGAGAAACATCACATTTATTTGGAATATTTTATTTACTTAATTACAAAAGACTTCAAGTAAAAAAAAAAGAATTGTGAAGTGTACAATAGAATGTAACATATGTTGGATTGGACTTTGCTATATGGTGTGGGAAAAGATATAAAGGCCATATTTAAAAAGATAATGGCAGAAAATTTTCCATTGCTGATGAAAAAAACACCTCACAAGTTATAGATACCCAGAGAATCCCAGGGATGATAAAGAAGGAGAAAGAGGAAAAACAGATGGAAGAAGGAAAAGAAGAAGTAAGACGGAGATAGGGAAGGGAGGAAAGGAGGAAAGCATCCATGTGTTTCTGAAACTGGAGAAACATTTTTAAAAATGTCCTAAAAAAGGTGAAAGAACAAATACTTAGAAAAGAGTGGCAGCCAGACCCACAACGTTCTTTATAATAGTAACCTAAAGATAGACTCATACCTTCAGTAAGATGAGAGTAAATAATAGGCAACTTATAATTTCATACTCTGAAAAATATTTTTCAAGAATGAGAGGAAAAATGAAAATTTGAGAAAAAAGATCATCACCATCAAATACTCACTAAAACAAATCCTAAAGAAAGAAGAAATGTAATACTCAATGGAAAGTCTGAAATAATATAGATATAGATATATAAATGCATATAAGAGAGTAATAATCTTATATAGTACTTTGAAAATCAAGGTTAGATTAAATTAGCAATGAAATATTGCTGAAGAGTGGGGTAATTGGAAATAAAATATAATTAAATACTTTTAATATAAGTATGGAAGATAAAAGAGTTATTTAAGTTTTAAGAGTTGATAAAATAACAATGATGGTATAATTTCTAGATTAAAAACTAAGAGATAGAATCAGAATTTATACCTTTAACATCATGGAGAGAAAGAAAGAAATGATACAAAACGCCCAGTAATTTTTAAAAAGGTGGATAAAGAAACAGAGTCAGTGCAATACATACACAGAACAAAGTAAGATTTTAGATTTAAATTCCAAATGTAAGTATTTACTAAAATGAAAAAACATTACAGCTTTCAATTAAAGAATAACAAATTGGAGGAAATAAGTTCAACTATATGCTGTTCATGAGACATATCAGTAACATAAAGATACAGAAAAGTTGAAGTAAAAAGATGTTAAGTACATAAATGCATTATTAAAAATTGGTGTCCCTGCATTAATATTGATAAGTTAGATTTTGACAATACATGTAAAAGTTTTCCATCTCTTGGGTCATTGAAAATAGTCTTTCAAAGACATTCTAATCAATGCAGGATGATGTCATTCTAAGTTGTCAAGGAGATGAACAAGATAATCTCAATAGCTTTTCCATCTTTAAAACCTCCATAATCTTCAGTTCCAAGAAGGCTTTTCTCTTTTCTTTTTTTAACCATTTCCATTTACCATATTTCAGTGATAATTGACAGCTTTAAATTTCTGTATTTTTTTTTTATTTAATCAAAGGTCTAATACACTCTTTAAATATTACGTTTAATGTTATTTTTTCAGGATTGGTTTGTTACTCACTTCTGAAATGAATGCAAAACCTAAGAAAAAATAATTGCTTATCATTAAATCTCACATTTCTTGGTATTAATAGCATGTGTATCTGTGGGCTCAGCTGCACATCTATTTTCCTCCTGTTTATACAAGAGAACATTCTGTGTGACCTTTTTTTCAAGATATTTTGCATCATCATCATCCATCATCATCGAGCTTTTGGTAGGTTCCAACTGGAATCAGGTTTTAGGCTAATGCTGTACAAATTTACATTACCTACTGTATTTCCAAGACTTACCATCTATAAAAGACTTCTTGATACAGAAACAATAGACTAAGAAGTGTATAAAATGCCAACTATGTTAGCATTTTCTGAGATTTTATAAGACATTGGAAAACATAAAACATTTTCTAAATTTCCCACTCTTGTCATCTAACAATCCTGTAAGGTAGCTATTTCTTTTGCCATTTTGAAGATAAGCAAAATCATAGATAAAACATATACATTCTCTTTATGAAGAGATTGGAAGAAGGGTTTCCAGGTGGGAAATTCCCGCCGGTTCTCAGGATTTTTTTTCATTTTCCCATTCCTGAATCGCGAGATGTAAACTGTTTTCTGTTCTCCACGATGAGTCATTTCCATAAAGTGGCAGCTGATACTACCAACCACCTGGGTTGAAGGAGCTGATTTTCCCAATTTCCTGACCAACTTCACCCTAGTGATAAATAGGAAAAATGTCTAAGAGATGCATTGTGAGAAGTACATTTATTTCCCATTGTGGGTATTACTGGCTCCAAGGAGATGATTTTCCTGATTTCCCGACCAACTTTTCTCGGGATTTGGGAACGGGAAACGAAAAAATGTTCCTGAGAACAGGCGGGAATTCCCGCCTGGAAATCCTAGTTGGAAGTGTTAAAGACTTAAGGAAATTTAATTTTTATATAGTTTGAGAATGAGCAAGTCATTTCTCCTACCTAATTACCTCTTTTGGCTAGCTTTTAGCAGTTTTGTTCAGGATCTATATTTGTATTGTTTATGGTGCTTACAACAGCTTCAGAATGGAAAAAAATCTTATGTATAAATTTTTTTAAAGAGCCTAATGCATTATTTCTACTTTCAGGTAAGATGGATCATGTTGGTACAACAACACACCCACAGTGAATCCTTTAAGAAAAAAAAAAAAAAAAATCCATGCAATATACTAAGTAATAATTAAAACTCATATTTGAAATTTCAAATATGTTAATAACCATAAAATTGACAAAATGCCCAGAATATATCTCATGTCAATACAGGATTTAAACATAATACAACTACAATACAATACATGATTATATATTTTTAAAGTCATCTTTAAGAGTTTGCATTTTCAAGGATTTTATAATTATTATCTAGTTAACTTTTTAAACGTTCCTTATCAAGGTTTTGGCATTCAACACTGGGAAAAAAATTAGGCAAGTTGTCTAAATTTCTCAGACTCAAATTCGTTTCTTTAAATGATTCTCTAAAACTGACTAATAGTAATACAAAGTATTGTACTATTAGTTCATGAATTCATTCACCTAAAACAAATGTTTAATCGACCAAAGTGTTTTTAAATTACTATTATGAGTCTTTTGTACCCCTTAACCCAAAACTTTCTATAAAACCAAGTTCATTAAGCAAGATGCCCAAACAGGAGCCAGTTCAGATTTTGAGCCCACTAGGTTTATATAATTTGAGAGACCCTCTTTAAGATAATGAATACAAAATTAGACACAAGAGTGCATGTTTAATTTAAAACAAAATGTTAATGATAACAAATTATGAATTATAAAATATTGTCAAGTACAATACAAGTACAACAAAAGTAAAAACCATAAAATTTTGTATTTATTACTGACTTGACACAACACTGTAATCTTTTTTCCCTATATTTTTTGTCTGTATGATCTTTATTTTTATAATGTTAATGTATTATTTATTACACAAAGTACAAAGATATCTTTCCTATGGATTGTGGATCAAAATATTTGTGTGTTTTTTTTTCAATTTTTCACAGTTTGGAAGTTTCTTTCAACTTCATAGCACATTACTGGTAAATGTTTAGGATTATTTTAAATTTGGAAATGGCTACCAATTTTATTTTTTATACTGACTGTTACAATCACGTACATACTCTTTATTTTCTAAAGGTTTGAGCTCTACAAGGAATTCTAATAAATACTGTTACGTACGGTATCTGTAGTGGATCAAATTATGCTCCCTCAAAAGACATGTGTAAGCCGTAACCTCCAGTGCCTATGAATATGATTTTATTTGAAATTAGGATCTTTGCAGATATAATCACGTTAGATGATGTCATGCTGGGTTAGGGTGGGCTCTAGAGTCAAATCTTACTTTATGAGAGAAAGGAGAGACACATACACCATGTTTTTCTGAAAATAAGACCTACCCTGAAAATATGCCCTAGTTAAGGTAGTCAGCCAGACAGATGCATTTAGTACGTTATGACAATGTTCCAGAAGAAGATGACATGACTGTATTTGAATAAATATAGATTGTTGTACATGAACAAACAAGACATCCCCTGAAAATACTCCCTAATGTGTCTTTTGGAGCAGAAATTAATATAAGACCCGGTCTTATTTTCGGGGAAACATGGTGATAGAGGAGACATGCTTAGGGGGAAGAAAGCCATGAAAAGACAGAGAAATTGGAGTGGTGCAAGTACAAGTCAAGGAATGCCAGGGCCATCTGAAGCTAGGAAAAGGCAAAAAAGAAAAAAAATTCTTTCCTGGAACGTTCAGCTGGAGCTTGACATGATCAAAACCTTGATTTTTGGATGTTTCGCCTCCAGACTGTGAGAGAACAAATTTTTGTCATTTTAAGCTACCTATTGTGGTAATTTTTTATGGCAGCCCTAAAAAACTAATACAATCACCACCAAAACGAGAGTTTTAACACCAAGTATGGTGGTTTAAAATATGTCTATACAAATTATTTGATATTTTTCCCATTCAAGACATGGACACGAGTTCCCTTTCCCTTGAGTGTGGGACACATTTAGTGAGTTGCTTCTAATGCTTAGAATACAGCGCAGGCAGCAGAGTAAAACTTTGGAGACTAGGTTATAAAAGGCACTGCGACTTCCTCCTTGCTATCTCTCAAATCACTTGCTCTGGGCTAAACAAGCTACCGGGCAATATGGACACTCAGGTAGCCCTGTGGAGAGGCCTATGCAATAACACCCTAAAGTCTTCTGCCACCAGCCATGTGACAACATGAACCAATGACTAAGGTCCCTGCTAGAGCTGAGAATGAGGACCTTCTAGAGAGGCACTGTAAAGCTTAAGTTTCATTAGCTTCACTGTATACCCCTTGGCCAAAGAACTTTGAAAAGCCATATATTTTCATCCAGATGTGCTAAACCCAAAGGAGATATTTTATACATTGGCAAGTTTCTAAACCAACCAAAGATCAATATGAGGCTATTTTCATAATTCTGTGGAAATGAAAACATTAGACTTAACTAGAATGCCAAATGAACATTCAAAGGTATTTTAAATATGTTACAACACTCTGATTCTCATAAAAATAACTATCACAGAAATAGCATGCCAATTATTTAAGACTCATTTGCTTTTAATTGTTTCATGATGAATTATGAAATGTAGAAAAGAGAAAATGCCATCTGCTAGTTCATATTTGGAGGAAATAATAAAGAGCTGTCCATCACCTCTTTTTAATAGTGCTGCCTCAGCATTAAAATGTGCACAACACCAGATATTCATAAGAAAAAAGAGTGTTTAGGGTAAACAAGGTAATTAAGTTTCCTTTTTCTTTTTACTGTTCGACAGTGCAAAGAATATACAAAAACGTATCTAATAATCAAAGGAAACAATAATATCTGAGATATATTAAATATATAAAGATTACAACAAAACATTTGGCCAGTTTCCATTTTAACTTACAAACTGTCTGGAAGTTATCACCCCCATTCTCATAACAAGAAAAAAAACTGAACATAAAGTCAATACCCCTTCTTAGATTAATTATAGAATTGAGGCCACCACCTCAAACACTGGACAGAGTGTTGAATACAAAGAGTCACAATTTACTGGGAGCAGAAGTCACTGTTGCAAATACTGAAGTAATAGTAAATGCTGGACATTGAATGTAAAGTACCTTCATAGGTATTGTCTAGGGATGGAGGTGGTGGTAGAGCCACACTTTGCTGGTTTTACTTCCAGGAGCCCCACCAGGTTCTCATGGTAAAGATCACAGAAAAAGCTCCTCATGCTTTGGGCAGAATGAGGGGAAAGTAACCATTTAGAAATATGTCCATGGAAAGTGTAACATTTTGAAATATACCGAGAACATTCTCTGCCCAGGGCCTGTCCCAGGAAACTTGCAGGAGCCTTGTCTGACCTAAGGCAGGTGTGATCGAACAGCTCAAGTCCCCTCTTTTCTTTCTGCTTCACATAGAGAAGACAAAAGCAAAAAAAGGGGGGCACAAAACTTATTTGAAAGTCATAACTTAGGAACTCGGCTCATTCGAAACAGAGATTTAATGTACATTAATTGAATGCTTTTCTACCCCAATGCATGCCACCACTTCAACAAGATTATACTACAATAAGAGCGAATTGCACCTATGAGAGCTGCAAGTCACAGACTCTATTTAAGAAGGAGTTTTTAGGGAAGTCCAAAGAAAACAGGAGAGACAAACATAGTGATATTAGAAATTGAAGACTCTGACACCTACAGCTATAGCAAAAATTAAATACAGCTTAACTCCTGGTTAGTTAAAAGTAAAAGTACACATGCAAGGTCTTTTTACCTTAGTTCCTTATACTATATAGGAACCTTATACTAATAGTTCCTATTACTATTATAATGTACAGCTTTCATCATCAACAAAAACAAATTAAAAGGCTTGCTAAATGGCAGGAAAAATCATGGTATGAAGAGAAAAATATCAGAACTAGACTCATACAGTACAGAGTTTGTGACTGTAAGACAGGGATTTCAAAAACACTATAGTTAATATGCTAAGGGTGCTTATGAAAAAAGTGGGTAACGTGCAAGAATAGATGGGTGATATAAGCAGAGAGATGGAAACTATAATAAATAATCAAAAGCAAATGGTAGAAATCTACAACACTGGACATAAATAAAGAATGCCTTTCATGTACTTAAGAGTAGACTGGACACAACCAAGGAAAGAATCAGTGAACTTGAACATATGTCAATAGAAACATCCCAAACTGAAATGCAAAAAAAATTAAACTAAACAAAACAATGTCCACAAACTGTGGGGCAATTACAAATAGTATAACATATACATATTATAAATACCAGAAGAAGAAAGAGAGAAAGGAGAAGAAACACTTAAAGTTATAGCTAAAAATTTTTATTCCGTCCAGTATACACATTTTTAAAAATAGCTGTTCAATAAATATGTATTGAATAGTTGGATACATTGTGAATAACTTAATCCCAGGAATTATTCAGCGATCCTTACATTGTAGGAGGAAATGAGATAGTTAGAAGTGTCAAGCTCAGAGTACCTATATTTATGTATCTTACCACTAATTAAGAGTGAAGACAAATAGATATCAAGAAGCAAATATAAAAGCAGAACTAAAAAATTATGCTACCATATACTCACAAAGGCTGCCTTAGGAAGCAAATACATATTGCTAAATGATAACTGATAGTCGGATGAGGTCACTCTCTGCATAAAGCCCCTCAATGGTGGCTGATTCCTTTTAGAATATATTCTGAACATGAAGATATTGTTTAAAAGACCTTAGGTTGGGCCTCTACTCACCTCTACAGCCTCATTTATGGTAACTTCCCACTTCATTAATTTCATTTATTCATGAATTAACTAAAAAATATTAAGTACCTTTTCAGAGTCAGGCATTATTCTGAACACCAATTACACAGTTGATGAAGAGCACAGCAAGCTTTCTTCTCCCACAGAGCTTAGATTTCAAGGTATGCATGTGGGGGAGGTGGGGGGAGGAATTAGAATGGAGGAGATGAGTCAAACTAGTAATATGTAAATAAATTAATGGAGATTCAGATAAAGATTAAAACTGAAAGGGAGTAACAGGACAGAAAATGACGTCTAGGACAACTCTAGTTTTTTTGTTGGGAGATGGCCTTCCTGATGAGGTACAATTGGAGCAGGATCCCAAAAGTAAAAGGACAATCATATGAAGGTATGGAGTATAGAGCATTCCAGGCAGCAAAAACTGCTAGTTGGTTTGAATACACTGAAATGTGGATTCTTGTCTGAAACCAAAGGAGGGTGAATTATGATAGTAAAGGAGAAGCATCCCACAGCTCTAGTACATGGCTTTCGTTCATATTAGAAGTAACTGTTAGTGTTTACCTTCTAAGTATAAATATCTAATCGGACTTTCTCAAAATTCTCAAAGGAGAAATCTATGATTGATAGAAAACTATATTTTTCTTTTTTTTTTAAATTAAATTTATTGGGGTGACAATTGTTAGTAAAATTACATAGATTTCAGGTGTACAATTCTGTATTACATCATCTATAAATCCCATTGTGTGTTCATCACCCAGAGTCAGTTCTCCTTCCATCACCATATATTCGATCCCCCTTACCCTCATCTCCCACCCCCCACCCCCCACTAACAATTTTCTGTGAGCAAACTGAAAGTGACACAGTGATAGAGTATCAATGAAGGGCAGGCACAGAGATAAAAATGAAAGCTAAGGAGGAATTTGATAGATTAATTATGGTTATAGAAGATGTCAACATCAAAATTGTTCATCAAAATAAGCAGATAGGAGTTTTAACTCAAGCAAGATGAATGTTGGGTGTATTGAAGAGACCTGTAGTAGGATGCTCTATTGCAGAACTTTGAATAACATACGGTGTAGGCTAGATTCTCATCTGCTTCTGAAAGTTGAAATGTAACTCTTTTTTGAAACACTTCTTTTTGTTTTTATATAATTAGGAACTTGTAAATTGTCCATAGCAATAGCTCTTAAGATATAAAAGATTTACATGTCAAATAGGGCAATACAATAATGAAAGAGAAAATATTATTTTGAAAGTTATGATTAAATTCCTCAGATGTTTGAAAATGTAAGAATTATTTCAAATTATTATAAGGCTAAAATTGTATTTTTTAAAATTTGTTGATTATGTATATTTTTTCCCATGAAGAGAGTGGGAAGAGGGCTTAGGTGAAATTCTAGAGGGGGAAAAAAAAAGGAATGTATATGGTGTGTGATTCCATTACTTCATATACCTCTTAAACCAGTTTAATGAAAAGTAGTGTGCTTAATTGAGAGAGTCATCTATCACTAAATTGAAGCAACAAAATCATTCATAACTTTGAACCCTAAATGAGATCCTTACTCTAATAATAGAGGAATTCTGATTCAAAACAAAAACAAAATCAACACACACACACACACACACACATACTCAAATACAGACAGCCTCCCCATTTCCCAGTCTGGAGTTGCACAATTGAGAAACTAGGTTAAATGAGAAAAAAAAAAAAAAAATGGTCACATACAAAAAGGACTACCTCACAATATTATTTATACTTTTAAATTTCTGTTCAAGATCTTCAAGGTGCAATACTTTAGATTTTAGATCTTGAACATAAGGAAAGTGTGTATTAAGAAGAAATTAGAAAAACAAATATGGCAATGAGAAACTGATTAGTAATATCTCTAATTAAATACCAAATTTCAGTTCAGCTGTGGGCAAGCCATCAGCACCACTCGGAAAGACTATCCGAATAAGATCCCAAATCCGTATGATTTAAACTCTACTTTTCCAAAGACAAGCTGATCCTCTCCACATTCCATTGCAATGAACACAGGTTTGACTGTAATACTTGGCACAGTATTCAGTCACCACACAATGAATTTCTGGGGTACATTATTGTGGTCAAATAGAATGACTGGATAGAATTCCAAATCCATGATATTTTATTACTGCTATTTAGACATTGGCAAGCCAAGATTGCTGGGAGGGTAATCTAATCACGCATTTAAGAGCTCCTGCTGGAGGGCTCCTGTTGAAGAAGGGATTGGACATTTTCTGAGACAGAATTAGCCACAATCTGCAATTTCCTAAACACTGTTTGCTTTACCCTCAGGGATACATTGCTACTTTACCGACTACTTTAGTTAGAACACAGTAGGTATAGCTCAACCTTATTAATTCTTTCTTAACAAAATGTTCTGTGTTAAAATGTTTCATTTATCTATAAACTATATTTACTGGTTATTGCCACATGACAAACTTTTCTATCCACCTCAAATTCACCATCTTCTACATTAATTCAGCAAGTGCATTTTGAGCATGTATGTTCCACTTGTAATATCACGATTACTAAGTAAACCATATTTTCAGTGAATAGTCTAAACAAGAAATATTGATTAAGTAGTTTCATTTGGCATTGCAATTTTTTTTTGTACATAAAATTGGCATTTTAAAATCAGCTGAAATTGAAGTACTTTAAAGCTACACCCAATTCTCTGACAGACTATCCAAAGAAGATCCCAAATCCGTATAATGCAACAACTTAATATATCTGGCATTTTTCATATAAGTGTAAGTCACTTTAATTAAATATTATAAGGTTAGGAGTCTTCAAGGCTGTTAAACATTTTCTCAGTTGAAGTGTTCTTAAAATTCTGTCTATATTTTTCATACAATGTTAAGCCCTCATTGACCTTATTCCGAGGAGACAACTGTATTCTTCACAAGGAAAGTGAAGACATGTTAACTTACTAGCTTAATTTCTGCTGGTGCAATCATTATATGTGTAACAGGAGTACTTCAAGCAAAGAACACTAATAGGAAAGTACAAATTGAGACAAGTAGAACCCAATGGTTTTATTTAAATTAAGGGTGACTGGATTTCTACTATACTCATCCATTAAAATATTAATGCGTTGTCCAAGCAAATTGTTGATATTTAGTAATATTTATATCATTATAATTCAGTAACTTTTCCTAGTATAATGGTACAATCAGTTTAAAAATTTTGGTATGTTCAAATAGATTAATGTTGTATTAATTGGCCTAAAATGCACATCTTAATTCATTCAACGATTTCAAAATGATAATATCCTAAATGACCATGAATAGAAAAATGGGTAAATTGGGTTGTGTAATGAAATACAACATAAAAACAGAAATTAACAAAGCATAATTATGCACCAATATAAACAAATCTCATAAATCTAACTTGTAACAAGTCAGACAACTTTTGTGATTCTATGTATATAAACTTCAGAAGTAGACACACCTAATCTATAATGTACAAGTCAAGACAGTGGTTGTCCTTGAAAAGTGGGCAATGATGCCCAACTAAGACGTATTTCCTTAGAAAGCTGAGTCAGGGCCAATTTCTGAAAAACTGTAAAAATATGGGAAGACTGGTAAATTATTAAGCAGAAAATTAAAAAGAATTAAAGTGGTGCTTAAGGAATATTAATCTGTAGTAATTAGGGAACAAAATCAGAGGTGGGGGGGACTAGTTATGAGTCTACTGGAATAGTTCACTTGATATGACAGTAGGTATTGAAGCAAAGGAATTTTGTGTTTGAAAGCCACAGAGTATTGGTTACTGAATGTTTGGATGGAAGAAGAGGAAGGAAACAAAGAAAGTTTCTGTTTAAGATCTGAGTCCAGAAGAACAGTGATTGCACTGACCATCATTGTGTTCCAAAGCCTTCAATAGGACTTTTTTGAGGAAAAGAGATATAAATATTTAAATAATAAATACCTGTCTTTAAATGAATCTGCCTTTAGAATAAATCTGAACACACAAAAAATGAATTTATCTTCTAACAAAAAGGGCTTCAAAATTTTCTGATATTCAGTCTTTTCCTATATATTTTTTTCATGAATATCAATACTGCAATTAGTTGTTCATTCTATCTGCCTTCTGTTCTAGCCAGTAATCTCCCCAGAGACCATCTTAATAATTCTAGTGCCTAGACGGGATGAAAGCTCAATTAATTAAGATGTTGCCTAAGACAAGGGTCATTCGCTAACTCTCTTAGCAAATGAAGAAAGTTAAAACATATCTGGGGTCCTGGCAACTACCTAGAACCTTATACCACCCGGAGAGGAAGAAATCTCTGTCCCTTGAGTTCTCAAAAGAGTCTTTAAAATAACCCTGGTGATGGAAGGAGAACTGACTCTGGGTGGTGAACACACAATGTGGTATTTACATGATGTATTACAGAATTGTACACTTGAAGCCGATGTAACTTTAGTAACCATTGTCACCCAATAAACTTTAATTAAAAAACAAAACAAAAAATCCCTGAGGCCCTGGACAGACTTGCTTATTTCCTTCTACCTGTCTCCCTCAGTTAACCTCTATTTAAAGTTCCTAAAGTTAAACAGTTTTCACAGAGACTATCAAGTCTAAGAATTTTTTACCATGCAAGTTCTGTCCCCTTAGTGCAAATTTGCCTTGATTAATACACCTAGTTGAAATGCTTTTTTATGTTTGATACCTGGCTCTCCTTAATCAAAACACACTAATTATTCTGTCTCCCTCAAATCTACTCTTAGTTCATGAGTTGAACTTTCCATTTACTAACCCCTCAGTAGTTCTAGGAATGAATGACAATTATCTTATCCTTGCATTTCGAAAAGTAATTTCTTGGACTTTTACCTCAAATTAACTTAATAGAAACCCCATATATTTTCCCATGCAAAGAAAGGTGATGTTGTGAGCATCCATTTCCAGTGAATTGAATTGTACAGCCTTCATATTGTATAAGGTAATCATATATTTCAGGGATATAGTATTTCATTTTAAAAACATTTCTCACTGAACCTAGAATTCATTCCTTTATATAGGTTCACCCCCTCCCCTTCCTTCTTTCAGGCTTAAAAAATGTCCTGTACGGTGGCCAAGACATGGAAACAACCAAAATGTCCTTCGATAGATGAATGGATGAAGAAGTTGTGGTATATATACACAATGGAATACTATTCGGCGGTAAGAAAAGATGATATAGGAACATTTGTGACAACATGGATGGATCTTGAGAGTGTAATGCTGAGCGAAATAAGTCAGACAGAAAAAGCAGAGAACCATGTGATTTCACTGATATGTGGTATATAAACCAAAAGCAACAAAAGAACAAGACAAACAAATGAGAAACAGAAACTCATAGACACAGACAATGGTTTGGTGGTTGCCAGAGGGTAAGGGGGGTGGGGGGTGGGGGGTGGGAGATGAGGGTAAGGGGGATCGAATATATGGTGATGGAAGGAGAACTGACTCTGGGTGATGAACACACAATGGGATTTATAGATGATGTAATACAGAATTGTACACCTGAAATCTATGTAATTTTACTAATTGTCACCTCAATAAATTTAATTTTAAAAAAAAGACATCTGCCTTTTCAAAAATTAACTCCATTTCTTTTACATGTACTGGTGTAATACAGAGATGACTGTCTTCTAGCAAAGAAATTTTGGTAGAGGTGAATTTAAATAGATTTTGCAGCTGGGTTTCAACAAGTGATCAATTTCTAAACCACAAAATGGTGCCTCTAGTAAGTTCGTTTTTTGGACTGTGTTCTGGTAGCCTGACAAATGCAAGAGTTCATGCATTTGTCAAGGTATGAAATTTTATATACATTCTATCTGGATTTGTGTATATCATCCCTCAGTTATTTAGGATCAACTTGGCTTCACTGTGAGCTTTATATTTTAAACTTATGCTTTAGTTGATACAGTAATATTTCAAAATCTGAAATCCAGGACTGGGGATATTTTTCCAAAGCTCCACCTTGAAGAAATGTCAATAGAGAAGACTGTTTCCCTGAAGGCCACTTCTCTAGTGATAACTGTCTAAATCAGAGGAAAATACCTGGTAAGAGTAATTTATTCTTATAATTACATACTTTTCAATGATAGCCCTAGGGATATATCTGGAGGGAATTCCACGGGTACTTTTAACCACTTCATAATCAGATCTTTATTACCAATCTAGACTTATTTTTATTCATCAAATATCTATTGTACTCCTACAACTTTTAAAGCTCTTTCAAGTAACTAAGAATACATATGAGTATATATATATATATATATATATATCTCAGATGTGGTCACTGCCTTTGCCTCTTTGTTCTTTTAAAAAATGTTAATGCCTACATTTTTGTCTTATGCTAAGATGAACTGATATTTATGTTTAAAAATGAATAAAATTGTATTCCGTCATCAAAATATAATGTTTTAAGTGTGATAAAATACATATAATGTAAAATTTACCATCTTAACTTTTATGAGTAACATTCAATAGTGCTAAGTACATTCACACTGTTGTTCAACCACCTCCACAACTCTCACAAAACTGAAACTGTATAACCATTAAATAACAACTCCCCATTCTCCCCACCCCCATACTGTCTGTATGCATTAGACTCTAGTATCTCATATAAGTGAAATCATACAGTATTTGTCATTCTGAGACTGGTTTATTTCATTTAGCACAATATTTTCAACATTCATCCATGTTGTAGCAGACAAAATGTATCAGACCAAATGTAATTTCTGATAGCATTTTGTTTTAGTTCCTTCTAGTCATATTCATATACATTTTACATTCTTCACAGAAAGATTTTGTTTTCTGCTTTATTCATTTAACCTAACAAGTATTGTTTTATGTTTAAAAAAGTCTTGGGGAGCAGGCTATTTTTCCAAAAAAAGAAAAAAAGAAAACGTCTTAGGAGTAAAATTTTAAATGATTGCATACATACTTTTATAGTATATGAGTTTGCTATTTTTTGCCAATTTATTTTGAATCCAGCTTTATTTGAAGACTTTTAGTTGGTAAGATCAATCTGTGCATATGTTAGCATAAATAAATAACTTTTTGGCATATGTTTATGTATTGACTCATTTTATTAAAAAATGGCTTGTAAACATCAATCACTTGCAAGTTACTAGAGATACAACGCTAAGAAATAATACAAAACATATAGCTCCTGCTGTCATTAAAACTACAGTTTTACAGGGGAGACATAAGTAGTTATTTGAACAAATCTAAAAGTGTAATTATGACAAGGGTTAAAAGTGAATTAATATATGAGTCTATAGATTTATAGTAATCACCAAGATCAAAGACAGCATCTCTGAGGAAATGAAATTTGAGCTGATGTTTAAAGAATCAGTAGGAGTTAAAGGAAAAGGATAAGGAGGAATATTTCAAGCAGAAGAAATAGCACGTGAAAAAAAAAATCTTTGGTGAGAGGAATTAGATGAGTAAATGATAATATAAACCAAATAGCCTACACAACAAAACAGCAGGAGGCATAGAAAAAATTCACAAAAACCAGTAATCATTAAGATAACATCATATGTCTGAATTTCAAACCCTGAAAGCCAACTAACTGCCTTTTGACCATCTCTTACTGAATGCCTTCGAGACAGCTAAACCTCAACATGTCCCATACTTAACCTGGGATCCCCTCAATCCTAGTCTGGGCTCTTCCTAAAAATGGGAAGCCAGTGTCGAGCTGTAGTTTGCCAACCCCTTCTTTAGAAAAGTCATCACATTTTAAATTAATTGAGAAACCTGGTTTATGCTAACATCTGTATCTGCATACCTGATCTGTGGTTCTCAAAGTGTGGTTCTTGGAACAGCAGATGACCATCTTATTAGACATGCAAATTTTCCAGCCTATCCAGATTTACTGAAACAGGAACTCTGGGGATGTAGTCCAGCAATCTGTGTTTTAACAAGCCCTCCAGGTGATTCTGATACATGCTCAATTCCGAAACCCACAGATAGCAGAACCGTGGTTCTCAGCCCTGGCTACACGTTATAATTACCTGGGAGGTTTCAACAAAATTCTGATACCAGAACACTATCTAGAATAATTAAGTCAGTATCTGGGGATGAAGGTCAGCAAACATCATTACATTTAGAATGTTCTCAAGTGATTCTCATATACTGCACAAATTTAAGAACCATTGATTTTATATGAATATCCTAGAGTAGTTTGAAATGAATCTCTCCTGAAATTTAAGTTAATTTCAATAACAATACACCTAAACTAGCAATATCAAGGGAATTAAGCTTCAATGGAAATAGACTTATCCTGATTTGATGATTACATGTAAAATTCATTGCATGGGAAGTGGTTTCGTCTAAATAAATAAATAAACAGATCACAGGCAAGTTGAAATGAATCTATAGGACATCTTATAATTTGGTTTTGCTTTGTTTTGTTTTTAATAAAAATTCTATAAAGTCTTTCAAATTCTGGCACAATTTGGGAGAAAAAACAAAGAAAATTTACCTCCTTATAGCATTTAAACTTTAATAGAAGGCAATTTCTTTTTTCAAACTTAACCTTAAAATTTTGATTGTAAAATACATAAATTATATACTTTGGCCTCATCTATCGAAAAATCATGCATGCACTTACATGGATTTTGCCACAGAGTTTAAGTTTTAAAAAATGCAGGTGTATATCCGTTATTTATGATGGCAGAATTTATGATACTTAACTATACAATTTTATCATTCAACTTTACTGACACTTAATTAAAGATAAACTCAGTAGTGGAGACTTAGCATTCATTTGCTAAAACTGACTGTTTTAGGGAAAAGAATAAAAGTTTCAACAGTAGTCATCTTTTTTCCTTGAATTTGTGAAATAAAAATCTCAGCATATTTATACCTCATAAGATTCTGAACAGAGGTACTCCATATGGATCCAGTCATTTAAGCCACTTGAAAGCAAAAATATTTAACTTTTTATGTTCTTTAGGTATTAACTAAGAGTTTCAATATATGTCATGTTATTCAGAACACATTAAAAACACCTTTTTTTGTTTTTTCCAGGAAAAAAGTTAGAGGCTTTGATTAAAAATCCTATTTATTTTTATAGGAAAAAGATTTCAGATTCATGACAGCTTCCATGTGAAAGTGTCATTAGTTCCATTTGAAACTTCTGATGCAATAGTGATGGTTTGTGAGAGTTGTTTAGAGCTCTCAAATTCCCAGATTTTATCCCACTTTAATATTTACCTCAATTGAGTTTAAGGCATTCATGGAACATTTCAGACAAATAGTGAAATATTTGTGAAGCATTGTGAATAAATGGTCAAGAGCACTGACTTGTAATAAAATGAGGAATACATTATGGGAAATGGATTAATAAAATGCTTCAAATTATTGCCATCATCTTCATCCAGATCAAGGAAGCATTAAAGGACAAACAAGTTTCTCTGCCAGGAGCCATGATATATGTTATCAAGGTAAGATTCTTATTAAAAGCATTCAATCAGGTAAAACCAGGGCATAAAAGAGCCAATATAAAATTTCCACTTTTAGCAATTTTACTTATGTTTCTCTAGCCATGAAAATACCCTTTGGGTTAATCCCTTGAGATTTAGTTGCATGGTATGATTTTTAGCTATACAACCTAAATGCTCACGCTTCCTCTCCCTCTCCTTTTCCTCGCCTCTACTTTCTTCTTCTTGTAATAGACACAACAATTGCAGACAGTCCACTTCTATTTCTACCACCCACTATTTTCGAACAACTTCAACAGTGTGAAAGACTAGGTTAGTTAAGAGAGTGAGTTGGGTATCATGTTATCACAAACAGTCATGCAATACTGTCATTTTTGTTCATTTATGCTTTCTAAGAAATCTACAAGTGATTTTTTTAAGTTATAAAATAATTTATACAAAGCCTAGTCACCTCATGTTGACTTTTAATTTGATTTCATACCTACATATGTGGTTTTAAAAGTATAGTGTACATCTAAATTACTTTCTGATTCAGTACAGTAGGTCCAGGATAGGGCCCAATAATTGGCATTTCTAACAAGTTAGCAGGTAATTGTGATACAGCTTTAAGACTTCTCTTTAAGAACCACTAACGTGCATCACCAATAAGCAAGGGATAGTCTGTTTAATTTTACTCACTAGCACAAAATGTTCAACTGATTGTATTTAAGAGTGTGATTTTATTTAAGACTAAATCTGGGTTTTAGTCTTGGCTCTGAGAAACTGAACATACAAATAGACAATTGCTTGACCATATATAAAAATAAAACTCTGACTCACAATCTCTGCAGCAACCCACTTGGGAATCAGAACCATAACTTCTGCAGTTACCAGTTTAGGAAGCCAAACTGCAACTTCTGAGGTAATCATCCCAGAATGGTTAGGAATTGGTAAATGGCTGCCAGCTAAATGTGTTCCCTAAACCAGTAATATTAAGACACCTTTCTTCTAGTTAGCTTATCTTCAGCTTCCCCATACTGGCAACCTCCAAACAGAGCATACTTAAAGCCTTCTCCCCCCTCCCCCGCCCCCACACTATAAAGTCTTCTCACTTACCACTTGCTTTTGAGTCTCTTCTGAACATGTGATGGCAGCTGATGTCCTTCATATATCAAGGTCAGAATAGCCTAGATTTGTTTTCGTTCGTGTGGTCTTTGCTTATTTCTACAGCTCCACCAATTACTAGCTTATTTAATGTTGGGTAACTTAGTAAAACGCTCTATGCCTCAGTTTTCTCATATATAAAACTAAGATAATAAGAGTTGTCGTGCTGGAGACCCTGCTCGCTGCGCCATTTGTCGTGCAGGGAGGCCTGCGGGGTCTCTGCTCCCGCTCCCCATACAAGAACGCAGGACATGGTGAGGCCAAAAAGGAACACCCACGGAGCCATAGGTAGGGGAGTCATACCACTATATTCTCTCTGGCGGCACTATACTCTCACTGGAGGCTGGATCCACACTGTCCACAAACCGCCATCCGCGCTTGCCAGCCCAGCCGCCATCTTCTTGCTAGCCCCCATTTTCTGCTAGCGTAGCCACAGCAGTTATATTGTGGCCAATGGCTCACTGGTTACAGCTGACGGCCAACTAGCCACAGCTGCTGGCCATCCAATCACAGTTGATGGCCATTTACTACCTGAGCCAGCACCTGTCTATGTGAGGCTGAGAGCCTGGAAACTGCTTTCTGGGGCTCTGCCCCCACAATAGTATTTACAAATGATTGAAATTTTATTCATATTATTTTTTATTCTTTTTAATGTCAGCTTTATAGAGAATCACTAAAACAATATTATTTATTGTACCTGCAATTTTGTAAGAATATGTTGAAAAATCAATCAATGAGGAAACTTAGAACCCACATGGTAAATTCTCCCTTGAATTAAAAGTCAGGGCAATATTTAATGAACTCATAAGCATTCTTTTACAAAACAAACATAACTCACCAAACCAAAGTTGTTTCTATTTTTGTAATAGCTGCTGAGAAGTTCATAACTATTACTAAATCTATATTTCTTTAAGACAGATTATTCTCTTTAAGTTGTTTTGTCAGTGTCATTATTTGATAAGCTATTCAAAATACTTTGAGAAAGTAAAACCAAGGTGTATATGTGTGTGTGTTCCTGTGTGTGCACGTGTGTGTGTACACACACACACATACTTCTAAAAAATAATTTTAATTACACAAGAAACACATGTTTAAAAATAAACCATACAGGTAAGAATAAAGTCCTGTTTGATTACCACCCCAAATCTTAATATTCTTTCCAGAGGTGGTCACAATATTTGTTTGATGTATAAACTTCCTACATCTCTTCTATGAATTTATAAAGTTATAGCAGGTCCTTGAATAACATTTTGTTCAATGCCGTTTCATTATAATGTTGATGACATGTCATAGGAAGTTAACTCTTGGTTATATCAATTAGCCTGTGGTAAAATTGTTTTCTTTATAACTGTTGTCTTGCTTAAAGTCGCAGAACCTATCAACAACATTAAGTGAGGACCTATTGTACTTGTATTTTTGAGGTCTTTTTATCAACATCTCATTTGCTCCTTGGAAAAAAAATCTGCTTCCCTTGATATTTTGTTATTTTCCAATTACTATTTTCAGTTAGTTAGTATACTATTTACTGAAAATTTTAACTTGACCTCATGAACTATCTAGATCTATGTCATTTTACCAAGCACAAGATTATTTGAAAAATCTACTTGGGATATATCACTGATCCAGACTGCTATGGATATACTACTCCAGAAAAAAAAGGTTTGGGCCCAATATATCTGATATTGGTTTTCATAGGAACAAAGATTACATAGGGGCTAATTGTTGCCCTATAGGGAAGCTCAATTGTAAGTAAGAAGGATCCATATTAAGGGAACATGAGAGACAACAAATGGGGACTGACTTTAGTACAAATTAATTTAACTTGAGTCACTCAAACATGTATAAAAATAATGTCTATCATTTATTAGAGTGTGGGGGCAGAGCCCCAGAAAGTAGTTTCCAGGCTCTCGGCCTCACTTAGACAGGTGCTGGCTCAGGTAGTAAATGGCCATCAACTGTGATTACATGGCCATCAGCTGTGGCTAGTTGGCCGTCAGCTGTAACCAGTGAGCCATTGGCCACTAATATAACTGCTGTGGCTACGCTAGCAGAGAGAGAGAAAAAAATGGGGGTTAGCAAGAAGATGGCGGCTGGGCTGGCAAGTGTGGATGGCGGTTTGTGGACAGTGTGGATCCAGCCTCCAGTGAGAGTATAGTGCTGCCAGAGAAAATATAGTGGTCTGACTCCCCTACCTATGGCTCCGTGGGTGTTCCTTTTTGGCCTCACCATATCCTGCGTTCTTGTATGGGGAGCGGGAGCAGAGACCCCGCCTCACACCCCGCATGACAAATGGTGCAGCAAGCAGGGTCTCCCACACGACATAGAGCTTATTCTTTGCCTTCTAGGTACTTATCAATATACTTTTTTTTATCCACCTCATCTTATAGATGAGCCAAATGATATCTAGAGAAATTGAGTGAACTCTCTCCAAGCTTACATACACCGTGAACTACACATAGAATATGAACACAAAACATCCACATTCAGAAACTAAACTCTTAATTTTGACATACTACTGCTTCTCAAGGAAAATACACATTCTTCCCAAATTTAATACCAACAAGAAAAACGAAAAGCCATATATAAAACACTGAGAAACAAAGAAGCATTACCCTTTCCCCAGGAAACCACCATTCTTGTGTGGCTGGGGAATATCACCCTTTTTTTCAGTGGCTTTGCAATGGATTTTAGGTCATTTTTCATAGTTAACAGGATAGCAGTTTCTTCTTCTTTTCTCCTGACTATGTAACATAAACTGGCAGCTGCAAGGTTTTGAAAAAGTATTCTTTTTTAATCTGACTCATAAAATACATGGTAATCTGCATGAAAATGAGCAGGACTGAATATGGAACACTTTTAGGCAAGAGATGGCAGGCATAACTGAAAAAGCCCTCTCAGCGCACTCTGAATTTAACATTTAATTTTCTTATTACCTCCAGAAGGGCAGGATGATATTCCACAGGTGTAAGCAATATACATAATTAATGCCACACCTCAGGTCTCCTAAAAAAGATCACTGGCCAACATTTACTGTTTACAGGCTAGGCTGAAATCTGATATCTGATATTCAGTTTTGAAGTTACAATTATGAATGATGTGATTCATATATGCATTTGAAGATGTTATCTCCTTTTGGTTTTTAAAACCAGCTTTAGAAAGTCAACAGCGTTCCTTGGGGGAAAAGAAAAAGCTCTCATTAATCCATGAACAGGAATCACGTTGACTGTTAAAGCTGCCGTGAATGTGAATAAAATTGAGCTGAATAATGACATTTAAAGTAAAACAGAAAGATCTACAATTTATTTGCCATTGCTGAGCACTGAATGCACAGTTAAATTGCAGTTATTTGGAATATGGGGTCTTTTCAAAAACAATTGTTTGGCATCGAAACCATTTCCAGATTTGAATTATGTGCACTAAATATATTTTCTAACTGTTTTTTGTATGAAGAATGGATTCAAGCCACAGTTGTTCAGAGGGCAAAGGGCTTGTAACTGCCAAGTTCAATTTCCAACATTGTGATAAACAGAACAAAAGAGACCCAACTGGAATTTCACCTGAGTTTTAGTGACCTTACAGAACACTTCTTTACAGCTTGGAAAAGTATATGATTTCTTTCTTCTTATTGCTTTCTCCACATTATTTCATCAGTTGCAACTTTTCTGCAGGAAGTTGCTATGTCAAAATTCAGTAGGTAAAAAAAAAAACTGATTAAAGTAGATCGATATGAAATCAATAGAAAAAAGAAATCAATAGAAACAGAAACCCATGTGGTTTGCTTTCCGGTTATCTTTAAGAGCTCTCCCTTTTGTTCAAATGGCATTCTAAAAGGGGTCACTGTGATTGGGTAGTCAATGGTAAAGTGAAACCTTGTAAATTCTGCTGATACTGGCAAATTATCCCTTTGCAGATAAAAAATGTGATGATGATATTACTAACCAGCCAATTGGGATTAGTTTTATATTACTAGGAACAGATTCGTATTGTTCCAGCTAAATATGAACAAGAGAAAATAATTACAAAATGGCTGATCAGGGCATGGTAAATTCTGTGGCTGTAAAATAGGAAAAAAACAAAGTGAACTACATGCTGATCAAAGCCAGTTTTTTTTTGTTTTTGTTTTTGTTTTTTGTGGGTTTTTTTTTTTCGTTTGTTTCTCTCATCTGGTTCATTCTATCCAACTAAACTAGTCAGTTACAAATAACCACTAAAAATGGCAAATTATATTTATCTAGGGTCTTTACTTCAATGATGATGTTTACGTCCTTAGCTTACATCCTTAGTTTCTTTCCTTACTTGTAGTAAGATAACTGTCATATGGTGTTAATCCTTTTATAAAAGATTGATTTATGTGTTAATTCAAAAAATAATTATTAAGACATTTCTTGTGTGCCAGAAACTGTTCTACATGCTAGTAATAGAGAAATTAGTAAGACAGTAATAATGCTAAAAAGAAAATGAAGAGGGTACAGGGGGTCAAATATATGCTGATGGAAGGAGAATTGACTCTGTGTGGTGAGCACACAATGTCAGATAATGTATTATAGAAATGCACACTTGAAACCTATGTAATTTTACTAACCATTTTTACCCCAATACATTTAATTAAAATTAATTAATTAATTAATGTTAATTTGAATTATAAAAATAAAACAAAATGAAACAGGGTATGGGAAATACAGAGTAATGTGGGTGAGGCTATTTTAGAGAATAGTATTAGGGAAGTTTTCTCTGCAGAAATCGCATGAATATTATCACCTTTCGACAGAAAACATATTACAGACAAAAGGAACAGTAAGTTTTAAGTGCCTGGCACGGGGACAAGCTCATATAGTTCATGAAATTAAAAGGGCAGAATGCCTAAGGTATAGTGAAAGAAATTAGAAACACAGGCGATTAGCTTGTATAGGTTTTCTTGGGAAAGATCTTGTATAACATTGTAAAGTTTGGGGACAAGTTTAGATTGTATCCTACGTGCAACAGAAAGGCACTTAGGGGAGTGACATGATCTGATTTATATATTCAAAACATTACTCTGGCTGCTGTTTGCAGACTAAAACTTGGGGGGTGGGCAAGCTTGAAAGAAATGATACCAATGGGAGGCAAATAAAGTACACACATTTCTCCTGATTCTATCTTTTCAGTAAAGTGAAAGCAAAATATATGGTTACTAGTGGTCTGTTAAAGGTGTAAGGAGAGAGAAAAAGGTATGAAGTAGTCATTTGGGAAAGTGGCAGGATGAACTGACCAAGGAATTTTAGTAGATCTACAATCCTACACTCTACACTGAAGGGGTTTACAAATGGAATTGTAAAATTAAAGTGATTTGAGTCCGTTCATCCAACTCACTCAGTAGTAAAGAAAAACAGAGAAACAACAGAAAAACTGACTCTAAGTTGATAAATGAAATTGAGTCAATAATTTAAAGAGCTATTTTTTTGAAACTGTCTCTTGAATTATTAAGCCTTTCGTATTTCCTCTCCTTCTCTCTGTTCATTTCCAAGGTGACATCAGAGTGTTGGGCTAAGCCTTACCTGGCTACTTGGGAAAAGGGGAAGGCAGGCCCTAGCTCTATTCTGTGTTGGGTTGGTAGCCAGTGAGGTGCCATCCGTTTTTGTGTGTGTTTTGATGGTGTTCACTTCCGAGTATTTCTGAGTACTTGATTAGTGGGCCCTGGTAAAGTAATCTGCAGACCCAGTGGTCTATTTGCTTTCGTATCAGGCCTCTACTAGCCCGTTGCTCCTCTCAGCAACTTGAAATTCCTCACAAGGGTTCGTGAGAACACACGAAGTATCTTTCAGTCTCATGGTACAGTTAGCCAGGAAGCCTGCCCGAAGCCCATTGATCAAGCTGCCTCCTATAAAAATTTCAGCTCCATACTTCCGAGACAGTTTGGTCATGGTCCATATCCAAAAATTGGGAGTCTCCAAGGATATGCAGTTTCCCCACACTATGTCTGAAAAAGCAGGCAAGTATCTTCAATTACCTTTGACTCACCTGTACTTCTATAAATATTTCTAATTGCCTCTCTGCCAAAGTGCTGTCTTATAGAAGAGTAATGGTGGTAAGGGGTTAGAGCTGGTGATAAGAACACTGACATTTTATCTAATTATTTTTCTGCTTCATACTGGCCTCAAGTGAAACTCAATCATTTAGCCCACCAGACTGGTGCCTTAAAATTTTAATTTATTAACAAAATTTTAGAAGCTTTTATTTTTTTCTCTAAACTAACGAGCAAAAAGGTAGCTTTCAAAACACTTTATAAAAATATTTAAACTCTCCCTTGTGCTTGTCAGTTGCTTCTTCTTTTTCCAATGCACATAGGCTTAGAGATGGAAATATACAAGAAATCATGATTTTAGTAGGAAATAAAAATATGTTCTTTCTTTTATATCCCCAAAATGTTATTCCTCTTTCAAGGATATGAAAAATGAGATTTCACCTCCCCCACCCCCATCTACTTAGTAAAACGAGACGCAAACTGAGAAAAAGCTTCTATTATTCTTCACCAGATTATTTTGGCTTGCTGGGCACAGGAAGTTTATTTAATCAGTCACAGTTGCTAATAACTATTTCAAATTCACAATTATTAAATACTTATCTCCAAAACAGATATAGGAAGAACTGAGTTATTTTGTTAATGAGACACAAGGATTAAATACATATTAAAAAAAGAAAAAGCAAAAAAAAAGCATAATGCAGCATGAAATGAGAGACCATGCAGTACAGCAGCCCAGTATTCTGAATCAGTCTACATTTCATATCCCAGCCCAGCAGATTATTAGCTCTGTAGATTTCAGACAGTTGCTTCACTTGTCCTGACAATAGTTTCTACAGCTCTGAGAACCCACAGTGCTGTTGTGAAAATTAAATGAGATAAATGGAAGTCGCTGCCGGCTGGTGGTGGTATTGTCATTATTATTAATTTATTATAATTTAAAAGACCTTATCTACTATCCAAGACCTTATCTACTTTGCAATTTAATAATGTAAATAAGACAAATATTTAGTCAACAGATTAGTCTTGAATAAAATATCCATTATATGAGCTATAAGGGAAGAGTTAATGGGGAAAAGAATTTAAGTTTCCATAGATACATTAAAAGATATAGTGTGATCAGAGACACAATCTTAGTAAACAATCCTCAGTATATTTACAGAGAACTAGTGAAACCACTTCACAGAAGACTGTAAACTGATTCAAATCTGTGTGGTTGCCAGACATATTCTTCCTCATACAAGCAAGAAGGATATGAAAGACAAAAGCTTTCCTCCCCTAGCCACATTTGAGATCTGTGTATCACAGGGAGCCCATTTGTCCCCTTAAAAGAAAGTCAGGGAGCTGCTGCTTTCAGGCAAGTGCACCTTGGCCAGAAGTTTTACAGTGCAATTATCATTGCGTATGAGGGCTATAATTATGCAGCATAGCCTTAGTGACTCTCCTTCCTCATTACAGTTGACCTCAATCCTCTCTGACTTGGACTTTTATTTTCTGTCCCACCATCATCAAAGGTCTTTCTAACAAGTATCCCCTTCCTGAATCCACATAGTTTCATGTTGGTATCCAGCTATTCACTGGAACAGCTTTATGGTCCATGGGAATGTATCCTGTTATCTGGTTGTTCCAAATACATGGAATGCTATTTTTTAACTATCTCTGTCTTTCAGGGTGTATGACTAAAAACTGAGTATCAGGAGTGATCCAAATATATTTTATTAAATGGGTTTTATTGCAACATTATTGATTTCTTTATAATCTACACATGATCCAAATAATCTGAATTCTATGAATTCGTATTTTACATATAGTTTTCCAGTAAAGAAGAGATCACTCTAGAACAACTCAGTCGTTTTGTCTCATTTTATTTTAAGTTCTTTCTTTGTCTCTATAAGAGTTCCAAACATAATTAATTTATGAGCACTAGGCTTGGGGCTTGATTATTTTAAAGCAGATCAGCAATATGTCTGCACTGAAACCACAGCTGCTGTAGCTATGCATTTGCATCTGGACTCATTGTCTCATCTAAACCAAATTTGCTGCACCATCAGGTTCATTTGAAATCTCAGTTCTGTGGGTGTTGGCACGCAAATGCAAGTCACTTGAATAATCTAAACATAACTTCAAAATAAAAAAAAAAGACAGAACTCTTCTACATGTTTCCATGTAGCCCACAATAAGGCGAATACTTAATTTAAATGTTATTCTATGACAAATGTAAATATTCACTGTTCATTTCTTTATGTTAAACATCTAATTGTCAAGGTTTTTAATTCTCTTTCCCAGTAATGGTGATTATTACTATAATATTATGTTTCAGAGAACTACAGTCTTAAATTGGTTTCTTTTTGCACGGGCTACTCTATTTTTATATTCACAGTCAACATATTGAATTCAACATAAAAAAAGCTGTGTTTTCAAATTGTGAACATTCAATGCACTAATAGATGTCCTTAAAATATATGGAGTAAAGACATGTAGGCTACAGAAAAAGCTCATTCAAACACACACACACACACACACTCACATTCTTGTAGTATAAAATTGGGTCAAATTAATAATTTTCCTTAAATATGCCCAAGTAATCACACTATTTTCTTAACAGCATTCCCCAGTGTATTATGTCCAGCAAAGAGCAAAGTAAGACTATCTGTTCTCAAACAAAAATAAGGGAGTATGACTGGATTTATTTGTGCATACCACATTTTAATAGAAATATTGACACATTAAAACAATACTGACACACTGTAGCACATCTAGAGGATAAGAGTCAGGGCAAACAGCTGATGGAAAGAATTGAGACCTGAGCATTGTTTTCCAGTAAAAGTGAAGACTCACTAACTACTTGACAGTTATTTTCATATATTTGAAAGGTAGTTTTTTTCTTTTTCACTGAGTAGTCTTAAATCATAACTTTTTTGTTGTTGTTATAAAGATTGGATTGAGCCTTCTAAGGGAAATCCACACTAACTTGTCTAAGATTTTGTGGTATAAAGTAATTTTATCAAACCTCATACTAAGAGTTATCCTTTGACATTTATAACTTAACAACTCTTCAAACTAAAAGAACCCACCAGAATATTAGAACATAGCACATCATGAAAAGAATGAAATGTAGTTATTAATAAAATAATTTATCTGTTTTTTTCTGACCTCTGAATGAAATTCTAGAATAGGTAAGTGTTAGAATAAGGCAGACTTGGGGTAAAAATAATAAATGCCTTTGTAAACAATGAGAGCTATCTGATAATGCAGTCTATAAAAACACACTTAGTTTCTTGTTACTGGTGATATTCAAATTTGGATTTTCAGAAATGTTCTGGAGCATATACATACATCCTAATGGAGAGTTGGCCAAGATGCCCTCTGATGTCCCATGTGACCCTGAGATTTCCTTCTTTAGAATGGAGCCATTAGCCGGTTTGGGAGCATCCTAAAATATCGCACCCGTCTGGAGTAGTCTTAATATTTTAAACCAAATGTATTTACTCACCAATTATCCCATTTAGTCTAGAATAGACCAAGTTTATACCTATTCTTCCAGTATAATTATTAATAATAGCCATTTCACTACTGTTATAGTTTGAACAACAAAAAAATGAGTCACATGTTACAGTAATTATATTGGCCATTTTCCAAAGAATATAGAACACCAGAATTGAAAAAATATGGTATATGTTTATTTTACATCTCCTGATATTTACCATATTAATACATAATATATACATTTACCACAATAAATTAAGCAATAAATCCACTAATATAAAAATAATATACCATATATGTCCATAGTGCTACCAAAGGGAAGTAATACTATTGAAGTTAATTATTTTAAAATCCCAAGATATTAGTTTTTCTTAAGAAATTTAATCTACATAAAGTTCTCTAAAAAAATGCTTGAGAAAAGAAAAAAAAAAGTAATACTTTACTTTTAAAATGAGAAAATTTGGAAAATGCTTTAGAGGAATGCCTTGTAAAACATTTTATCTAGAAACAGCTTTTGGACAAATGTATAGAGAAATGGACACATTTTCATTCAAGAGTTTCCATTTGTATCATACTGCTTCAGGGTTTAAGATTTATTTAGTCTTTATACCAGATGTACTTATAAACAGCTGACTAAACAATCTTCACTTCTACTGTAACATCTTCATTCATTTCCATATGGTATAAGTTTAGCACTAATATCATGGATGAAAGTTAAAATGTGATTTATAAAGCATGGCTGATTTGAGTATCAATTGTCAAAAGGAACAGTGGGATCATTTGATAACATTAAAAGTGGAATTGGCTTAATTAGCTATTTGAATAAAATGTAGAAAGGCACTTTTAAACTAAAAATAAAATAAAAAAAGATTTTATTTTGCACAAAATTGCCAATACCATAAAATTAGATATTAGAAGTTTTATTTATATGAGATATGTGATTCATAATCTTTCAAGACATTATGTTTCTCTTTATGAAAATTATAATAGAGTAATGATGAACAGGAGAGACCTACCTTCTTTAAAAAGTCTTTATGGAATAATTATGTCAGTTTTGCTCATTCTGGGATTTAGTCATTCAACAATATTTATTGCATTACATCCATATGCCAGGCATTGTTATACAGTAATAGCTGAATACTTTATGCCATGTGATATTGTAAGTACTTTACAAACATTAACTCTTTTAACCCTTATAACAACACTGAATGAAGAAATTCCAAGCTGGGATTTGACCTGGGCAGTGAGGACCTAAGTTCTGCACTGTTAATTTCTTCATAACTATAGTTTCATAGAGATTAGGCTACAGTTTTGAGTAGCTATATCAAATGTTATATCAAAATGTCTGTTGATTAGTATAATGTGAAATATTTTGTGAGTACAAAATAAATTAGGAGGAAAGCTCTGTGAGGGGAAAAAAAATGTCCGAAGGTTAGAATGAAACAGCAAAAAAGTGTATTGGAAATATATGTATTCTAGTGAAACACATATCAGTATGTACCTACCAGTATGTAATACTTCTTCACCGTACCCAATAGGAATCAAATTTTGCTGAGTATTTACACTTCCTATCTAATCATAATCATATCTACTTATAATTTCATTACCTGAAGAAAAGAGGGAGATTATGATGAAATAAGCTCTAAAAAGAGAATATATTAAGAATAGAACCTATTGTGTTTGGGATTATTTCATCTACATATGGAAGAACTGAAAGAATCCTTAATAAAAATGTGACCAATTGAGTACACAGAGGAAGAACATGTCACAGTGAGTATTCATTAGTGAAACTTTCTTGATTGTTATGAATTAAATTGGCAGTGCAGTTATAGGTAGCAGAAGTATACATAACTAGACAGACCAGATCTGGAATAGTTATTCTTTCTTAGGAGGGACAGAGACAAAGCTAATTGTATTTAAAGGCAAATGAATAGGGTAGTGAGAAAACATAAAACCACAGCATATAAGGATTAGTTAAAATAAGGAAATAGCCAAGGTCATGATAACTATATTAAAATACCCATTCAAGCCACTTGAAATTGTGATCTGTTGCTTCAAAATAAAAGAGACTCCCAGTCTTAACAATATCTAATGTTAGATTAGTGACAACTTGTTTGGCTGTAAAGAGGATTCCTTTCACCGATAAATTCCATGGTTGTTGAGGTATTGAAAATGGAGGAATTTTCCAGCCGGGTATAAATTGGACAAGATAAAGGGGGCAAAATCTCAATCTTAAGAGAAAATGGACCCAAGAAGACATACAAATGGCCAACAGATATATGAAAAGATGCTCAACTTCATTACCTATTGGGGAAATGCAAATCAAAACCACAATGAGATATCACTTCCCATTTGTTATAATAGCCATCACCAACAAGACAAGTAATAACAAGCACTGGAGAGGTTGTGGAGAAAAGGGAACTTCATACACTACTGATGGGAATGTAAATTTGTACTGCCACTATGGAAAATAGTATAGAGGTTTCTCAAAAAATTAAGATGCGTATTAGCATAGGACCCAGCAATCCCTCTTCTGGGTATCCATCCAAAAAGTCTGAAAACATTTATTTGTAAGGATACACGAACGTCTATGTTCACTGCAGCATTATTCATGGTAATCAAGACTTGGAAACAACCAAAGTGCCTTTCAATAGATGATTGGATAAAGAAGAGGTAGTACATATATATATACAATGCAGCACGACTGAGCCATACGATAAAATGAAATACTACAATTTGTGACAACATGGATGGATCTTGAGATTATCATACTAAGCAAAATAAGTCACACAGAAAAAGTTAAGAACCATATGATTTCACTCATATGTGGGATATAAAATTGAGAGCAACAAACAAGACAGACAAACAAGCAAAAATTCATAGACACAGACAACAATTTAGTGGTTACCAGAAGATAAGGGGGAGAAAGATAAGAGAGGGTAAAAGGGGTCAAATATATGGTGATGGAAGGTTTTTTTATTTTGGGTGGTGAACACACAATGCAATATATAAATGATATATTATAGAAATGTACACTTGAAACTTATATAATTTTATTAATCAATATCACCCCAAAATTTAATTTAAAAAGAAAAAAAACCACAAAATTTTCTCTTTGAAGACATAACTATGGGAAAAATATACAGTGAAGAGGTGAAGAGAAATAAATATACAAAAGAAAATTAAGGATAATGGGGCTCATCAGATGTCAAGATACAAGAGAATTTTGAAAAGGATATCAAAAAGCCATGAATTCTGGAAAGAGATAATTCATTTATTTTAATTCAACAAAGACTTATTAAAATATTACTGTGTAAAAAGAATTGTGAAGTATTGGGGATTAGTATTAAATAAGACAAATACTGGGCCTGCTCTCTTTGAGCTTTTATTTCAGCCTAGGTAGTGCAACCAGACAACTAATTTTACAATTTATTATTTACTCACAATAGTAACATATGATACATTGTAGAAACTCAAGTTGTTAGTAAATAAATGCAAAATGTTATGAAATAACATAGGGGCATCTAACCCAATATGATTTATCATTAAGGCTTCTTTGACATGTGACACTTAAACTAATCTCTGAGGAATGAGGGAACTCATTTGGCAAAATACAATGGTGGGAGAGTACAGTAAAGGAACTGAAAAGAGCCAGTGCGAGTAAACTACAGAGAACACAAGAGGAAGAGTGGCCTAAGATGAGCTAGTAAGATTTGGGATTGGGGCTTTACTGTAATAAAAGGTCATGTTTAAACAGGGGAGTGAAGGAAACAATTTACATTTATACCAATCACTCTGGCTACAGTGGATAGGATATTAAGGATAGGAAGTAAGAAGGAAAAAAGGTGAATTTAGAGAGACCAGCAAAAATCTAATTATAGTATTCCAGACAATTCGGCCAAAGAAAGTAGCAGTGAAAATGGAGTAAATGGAGTACCTTTGAGCAGTATCTAAGTTTTTTTCAATTTGAAAGAAAGAAAAAAGACATGAAGAAATTATATTTCCTGCAAAGAACAAGTAGTAAGTCTGGAAATAAGGCTTCTGGAGAGGCAGAGGGAGATAGGATGCAGAGCTCTGAAATATATCAGTATGAAATATGGGTAAGTGGTTAGGTGTTTTACAAAAGAACTGTCCACTTTACAAAATGAATTACAATGTGTTTTTCTTTTCTGGAAAATGTTCTTTTATTATGTTCAAAAAAGGGCAGCATTTACAGACATTTCCTCTGTGTACCATGAGGGCAAAGGGAGGCACACCGCTGTCTTATTCTCTGTTCTTGTACCTTACCAGAGGCTTGGAGGGCAGTGAATGACCTATTGAAACCCTAGGTTTCACTATAGGGCTCCAACTCAAATGCTGACCTGGAGTTGCTCTGGCTTTTGAGTCCCAACTTGATTATGTCTTTAAATGATATGGTTCTAGGACTGGTGCTTAGAAAAGGAAATTGAACACATATTTGAAAGAGGCAAGTGCAGAGAGGGAGAGTGGAGAGTGCTTGACAAGACCAATATAAATAACAGGGATAATAACGTATAAAGGCATAATCAGTTGTATAAACCACAATTTCAGGGGATTTTCAGTGACCAAGTCTAACAGGGAACGTTTAAAGGGAAATAGGAAAAACTTGCATCACCTTTGGCAGTTAAAATTGACCATGCATTGGAAAGCAAAATAGAGTAAGTCAAGCAAACAAATAAAATATAAAGTAATTGGGCTTTTATTCTCTCTCTCTCTCTCTCTCTCTCTCTCTCTCTCTCTCTCTCTCTCTCTCTTTCCTGGGAAATGGGGAATTTTGCCTGAAATTAAAGACAAATTGTTTATTTACCATCAGGTTTGATAAAAGACTACACATGCCATGTTTCCCCGAAAATCAGACCTAACTAGAAAATAAGGCTTACCGTGATTTTTCTGGATGACATCCCCTGAACATAAGCCCTAATACATCTTCTGGAGCAAAAGACCTGGTCTTATTTTTGGGGAAATACGGTAACACACACATGCATCCACACACACACACACACACACACACACTATACTGTTGTTTTTACTTAAAATCTATAAAAGCCACTTATAGATAGTGCACTTATAACTTAACCATATCATGACTGGGGCATTTTTCTATAGCCTAGCTTAAAAAGTTACAATCTTTGAATCTTCTCTCCTACCTATTTAAGTCTGGAGCTGGGTTCCACAGAGCACATTTATAACACAATAGAACCTATAACTTTGCACCTTTTCTTCAAGATGCAGATGAAGAGGCACAGTGAATATTAAGGAGACCTGCAGAAAGCTGTATGCACACCAGATTGCTAGCAACAGGCTAACTGTACGTGGTAATGATGACAAACCACACACATACATTCAAGTAATCCCAAGCCAACGGCATCCACATTGCAAACTCCCCTTAGCTGGATTCTTACAATGCCTACAGCCACTTTAGTGCCACTAAATGTTAAGGGAAGTGTGAGTGGCCAGTCAAAGTCAGAGTGGAAAGAGGAGGTCTTCATCAATTATAGTTAAAATAGTTTACCACAGCTAATTTAAAAAGGAAAATGTGACCATGGGAATGCATTTATCTGGGATGCTCAGGCCCTCTTAGAGCCTGTGAAGGAACCTCTACAAGTGAGAGGCCATGAAGCTTAAGACCCCTTAGTTTTCTGGGGAATCCTCTGCTTCTATGTGTTTGGTAGGCATTTTAGGCCGAGCAGTTCTTCTCTGTGTAAAAGTGAATAAATAGTACTCTTCAGGGCTCTTACCATCCTTGACCCTTTTGAAATGAAATACCAGCAGCACCCACTCAATCATGTCTCAAGAAAAGATGTCCTCCTCCTTTTCCAAATGTAGCCTGGGGAAGGAGGCAGCATAACCCCAGGATGATAACCACATTTCCATCAGTAGCTTGAGCAGGTTTTAAGAACTTCAGGGCATTATTTGAAGGTCACATTTTCAATATTTGAAAAAAAGTGATACAGATATAAAAAGCAAGAAAGTTAAATAAAATGTCTGTAAGACTAAATTTGAATTGGAAATATGTCTCTGTCTGTCTATCTATCTATCTAGCTAGCTAGCTAGCTATCTCATAGCTGTATCACTGAAAAGACCTACAAGCAATAACAATACAGTAGAAATGGAGCCACTTAGGTTTTAGATGGTATTCTTGAAACCAGGGCTACTTGGAGGAATGGCAGATTCCTGGTTTGGGCGGCTTGTTACTCCACAAAACAAGTGAACAATGCAAGACTAATGAGAGTCATGTCAAAGGGACACAAGAGCCTAAGTTAAGGAGCTTCCTATTAGCCACAGACGGGACAACTTGAATATCAAACAAGAATAATTCTTACAATGACAGAGCTAGAGTAGTAATACCTCCACTGTATATAATAGGTAGACCCTTCCAAAAATAATTATTGCAATTGATTAAAAAATACTGAATACATAAAATCACCTATGTTCAAAAGGATACTAAAAAAAAAAAAAAAAAAAAAAAAAAATCAGGGGCTGAGGGACGAAGGCAAAAGATATAATCAAAAGGACAAATTCAAGCAAATGAACTTTAAAGGACAATAGGACAATTTTGAATTAACTGAGAAATGCCGAATAAAGGTTTGGCCTATGTGGTCAGATGTGTGTGATGTGTCTGTTACCCACTTCTTTCAGGTCCCTCTTCTTTTTACTACTTTTTTGCTAGGCCCTACCTGATATGTTACTATTTATCTTACTAAATGCATCCTTTTTGTTCCTATGTTTCAGCCCTAAGTTTCTATAAACTGCTAAGATCATTCTTGCTTCTTGATCTCCACAAATGTCATTCTTCCTTTGCTTTGCTAACACCTACACAGGACACTGAACTCAACCACAGTATTGCAGCAAGGTCTTCTGTTCATTTCCCAGAGCTATATGTTGCCAGCTACATTCTCTAATAGCAAACTTTTGCTTCCTAGAACTTATTTCATGTTGTAGCTATATATGTGTTTTGAGCTTATTTGTAAGAATCTGTCAACTGCACCAGAATAAAAAAGTCTTATAGTTGGAGTGCTGTGTCACTTTTATTCACTGTTATATGACCAGTACCTACGACAGTGCCTGACACATTAAAGATACCGGATAAATATTTTCAGAGTAAAGAAACAAATTTTTAAATTAACACTCATAACACATAGTTAAAAAATGAGAAACACTCATAACACATAGTTAAAAAATGATGTATAAGTAAAGACACATTATGCATACAAAATGCTTTTGGAGATGAACAAATTTACCTTTTGCACTTCACTATAACCTAAATATTATGTTGTAATCACCACAAAAATGTAAGGTCTGGTAGTATGGGGACACATTTTTATAAATCTGATTGTTGACTAAGTGTTAACATAAAGTCTTCAATAACAAATTTTTAAAAAGTTGTTTTAGAGGCACAACATTTGTATTCAATTTTGAACCCACACCGATTTCTTCCCTTCCCTGTTTATCCACCAACTAAACACCAGCATCAAATTATGGGACAAAATCTATTTATAAACAGACTTATCTAGATTTGCCAGAAATTTAAGTAAATGGCAATGAAAGAGGCCTCTTAGCTCCAGTTCAGAATGGTCTGAAGACTCCCACAAACACTCTTTATTTTCCTTTCATTTAATAGGTTTTTGTGAATGCAGCTTCAGTTGGGGCAAAGAATAATCTGTGGTTTCATAAAACTGGTCCTGACTTGGCAGACATTTCTGTTGTGGGAATGAGTAGATGCTAGCTTGTCTGTTTTTGAAAAATCTTAGAGTGTGTTCTCCAGGTCTCACCAGGTGGAATATTTATAGTAGGATGGGTGAGGGGGCTATAGACTACCTGAATAACATATTGCTCAAGAATAATTAAGAGTCATAGAGTAGAGAAGTGAAAACGAGAGAGGAGCCCCTGTCCTGTAAATAATTATTGCCTTTGCATTTTAAAAATTAATCAAGAAGTCTAACACGGTGGTGTAATAAGACTCTAAACATACCTCCTCCCATGGCCACACTGAATGTACATCTACATATAAAGCAATTCTTCTCCAAGAAGAACTGAGGGCCGATTGAACAGCTTTGGCACAACACAAATGAAGAGTCACATAGAGTGTAGATGAGACAGAGGCATGGGATAGGGGAACCTCATCCAGGATGCAGTGACCTGCTGTACAAAGGGATATCACTGAGGGACTTGTATGCAGACTTTCCTTCCATGGGGTTCAGAAAAACAAACCAACCAACAAACAAAAACAAAAAACAAACAAACGAAAAACAGTGGTTTAAAGGGCACCTAGATTATATGGGAGGGAAATCTGTTTACTAACACTAGAGCACCTGCCAAAGAATGGAAAACTGTGGGAACTCCCTCCAGGGCCAGACGTGCCACAGAGCATCATTTTTTGTGTGTTTCACCTCAACCTTGATTGCACTAGTGGAAGCACAATTCAGGTGATCCAGCCAGCCTGTCAAGGCTCTCCGAATAAGCCCTGGGCTCCTGGCCCATAACAGCTCCAGCTGTCCACTAAGGCAGCCCCAGAGTGACACATCCTGGGACTCTCCTAGGCCTGTGCCTGCTCTATCTCCACCTGGCTCACAAAGATGGACCCAGAATGGCACATTCTGGGACTACTCCCAACTTGTGCCTGGTCCAGCTCCATCTGGCTTGCCAAGGATTCCATGGCTTAGTGGGCACCAGGACTCCCTGTGTCCACACCAGCTCCAGCTCTAGTCAGCCTGCCAAACCCATTTGGCATACACAGGTGACACGGGATGCCTTTATACAAGGCTACTCCTTCAAGATTGAGAGAGACAGCTGTTTCACCTAATTCATAGATACAAACACAGAAATTCAAACAAAATGAGGAGACAAAGAAATAGGTTCCAAACAAAAGGCCATATAAAACTCAAAAAAGGGGGGAAAAAAAACAAAAAACAAGACACACACAAAAACACCTACTGAAATGGAGATAAGTAATTTATTTGACAAAGAGTTCAAAGTAATGGTCATAAAAATGCTAACTGAACTTCGGAGAAGAATGGGGGAATACAGTGAGAACTGTAACAAAAATTAGAAAATATAAGAACCAATCAAAGCTGAACAGTACAATAACTGAAGTGGAAAACAAACTACAGGAAATTAACAGTAAATTAAATGATACAGAAGAATGGGTAAGTGATCTGGAAGACAAAACAGGGGCTATCACCCAGTCAGAACAGCAAAAGAAAAACAAAACAAAACAAACAAACAAAACATTAAAAATTAAGCTAGTTTAAGGGACCTCTGGGACAACATCAAGTATTCTAACATTCACCTTATAGGAGCCCCAGAAGGAAAAGAGAGATAGTGTCAGAATTTATTTGAAGAAGTAATTGATAAAAACTCCCTTAACCTCAGGAAGGAAATATACATTCAGTTCCAGGGAACACAGAGAATCCCAAACAATATGAACTGAAAAGGCCCACACTAAGATATATTATATTTAAAAAGGCAAAAATTAAAGATAGAGAGAGACTCTCAAAGGCAGCAAGAGAAAAAAAACTCGTCATATATAAGGGATCTCCATAAGACTATCAGCTGATTTTTCAGCCAAAATTTTTCAGGCAAGAAATGAGTGAATGACATTTTAAAGAGTGGAATAGAGGGGTTAGGGACTGGGGGAGATGAAGGGATTAGAAAGTACAAATTGGTAGTCACAAAATAGTCACAGGGATGTGAAATAGAGCATGGGGAATATAGTCAATAACATTGTACAGATTATGTAGGGTACCAGATGGGCACTTGACTTACCCCTTCATAAATTGTGTAGCTGTTTGGCCACTGGACTGTACACCTGAAGGTGATGTAGAATAATTTTGAATATCAACTATAATTATATATACATATATGTGTATATATATATATATATATGTGTGTGTGTGTGTGTATATGTATATAAATATATATATATATTCATATTCACAGGATGTAAAGTACAGCATAGGGAATATAGTCAAGGTACAGTAACAGCTATATATGATGTCAGAGGGGTAGTAGACTGGGAGGGGTGTTATCACTTTGTGAGGGGTATGAATGTCTAATTATTATGATGTGGTTTTATATACCTGACTCTATTAATAATAATGATAATAATAATAATAAACTAAAAATAAATGAATAAAGTGCTGAATAGAGAAAATTCGCGGCCAACAATATGCTGCCTGGAAACATAATCATTCAGAATTGAAAGAGACATAGATACTTTCTCAGGAAACCAAAAACAAAAGTCCATTACCACCAATCTGCCCTTACAAGATATGTTACAGGGTGTTCTTTAAGCAGAAAAGAAAAGGCCATATTGAGACATAAGAAAATATATAAAAGAGAAAAAAAAACTGTCAGATAAAGGCAAAAATATAAAGGCAGTGGATCAGCCACTTAAAAAACTAGCTTGAAGTTTAAAGTACAAAATACTAAAATCAACTATAACTACAATAATTAGTTAAGGGCTGCACAAATTTAAAAATACATTGATGTAAAATGTGACATCAAAAACATAAAAAGTGTGTGGGGGGGAATAAAAATGTAGTGCTTTTAGAATGTTTCCTACTTAACCAACTATCAGCTTAAAATAGACTGCTAGCAATAAATTCACACTTATCAATAATTGTGAATTTATTGTTAGCAGTCTATTTACTTTCAATGTAATTGGATTAAATGCTCCAATGAAAAGACACAGGGTGGCTAAGTGGATAAAAACACAGAACCCATCTATATATACTGCCTACAGATGACTCAGTTTAGACCTAAAGTTACACAGACTGAAAGTGAAGAGATTCAAAAAGATATTCCATGCAATTGAAAATGACAAGAAAGTTGAGGTAGCAATACTTGTATTAGACAAAATAGACTTTAAAATTGAGACTATATTTATAAACCCCACATAGGAGCATAGATATAGATATAGATATAGATATAGATATAGATATAGATATAGATATAGATATAGATATATCTCAAACATTCACAGACATAACGGAATAAAATGATAACAATACAATAATAGTAGGATTCTTTAGTACCTAACTTACATCAATGGATCCAAACAGAAAATCAAAAAGAAAGCATTAGCTTTAAATGAAACATTAGACTAGAGGTATTCAATAGATAGAGAACATCTTATCAGAAAACTGCAGAATACACATTATTTTCAAGTGCACATGGAACGCTCTCCAGGATGGATCACATGTTAGTCCACAAAACAAGTCTTAATAAATTTCAGAAGACTGAAATCATATCAAGCGTCTATACTGACCACAATGGTATCAAACTAGAAATCAATAACAAGAAGAAAATTGGAAAAAACACACACAAATACCTAGAGACTGAACAACTTGCTACTAAACAATCAATAAGTCAATGAAGCAATCAAAGAGGAAATCAAAACATACCATGAGACAAACAAAAATAACAGCACAACTTGCCAAAAGGTATGGGAAACAGTGAAACCAGTTCTAACAGGGAAGTTCATATTGATACAGACCTCACTCATGAAATAAAAAACAATCTCAAAAAGCAATCTAACTCTATACCTAGAGGAATTAGAAACAAAAGAAAAACAAAGTCAAAAGTTATTAGAAGGAAGGAAACAATAAATCACGGCAGAAATACATAAAATGGGGGGGGGCAATAGAATAAATCAATGGAATTGAAAACGATTCTTTGTAAAGATAAACAAGATTGATAAACTGGCCAGACACATCAAGAAAAAAGAGATCAGGACTGAAAATAAAATGAGAAATCAATGAGAAGTTACAACTAAAACCACAGTAATACAAAAGATCATAAAAGGACACAAAATACAGACACAAATAAATGGAATGATATACTCTGCTCATGGACTGGAAAAATGAATACTGTTAAAATATCCATACAACCCAAAGTAATATGCAGATTCAATGCAATTCTCATCAAAATATCAACTACCAATGACATTTTTTCACAGAACTAAAGCAAAGAATCCTAAAATGTTTATGGAATCTTAAAGACCCAAATATCCAAAGCAATAACGAGAAAGAAAAACAAAGGTCAAGGCATCATACTCCCTGATTTCAAACCATACTACAAAGTTATAGTAATCAAAACAGTATGGTCCTAGAATGAATGCAGACACATAGGTCAATGGAACCGAATAGAAAACCCCAAAATAAACCTATACACATATGAATTATTCTCCAACATAGGAGGCAATAAATGGTATGGAAAAGTGGTATTGCTTCACGCAAATGAATGAAACTGAGGATCAAATCAGTGATTTAGAAGACAGGGTAGCAGAAAACACACAACAGAAATAGCAAAAAGAGAAAAGAATCCAACAGGATAATTTAAGGGGACTCTGGGACAAAATCAAGTGTACCACCATTCACATTTTAGGGATACCAGAAGAAGAAGAATGTGAACAAGGAATTGAAAAACTGTTTGAAGAAATAATGACTGAAAACTTCGCTAACCTGACAAAGGAAATAGACATATAAGCCCAGAAAGCACAGAGAGTCCCCAAAAAGATGAACCCAAACAGGCCTGCATAAATACACAGCATAATTAAAATGGCAATGGTTAAAGACAAAGAGAAAAAACTAAAAGACAAAGACAATTAGTTACTTAAAAGGGAACTCCCGTAAGACCATTAGTTGATTTCTCAATAGAAACTTTGCAGACCAGAAAGGAGTGGCAGAAAATATTCAAAATGATGAAAAACATGAATCTACAACCAAGACTACTCTACCTAGCAAGGCTATCATTTAAAATTGAAGGAGTGATAAAGAGCTTCCCAGAAATGAAAAAGCTAAAGGAACTCATTACCATCAAGGCAGTATTACAAGAAATATTTTTAAAACTTTTTTTAAAGCAGACAAAGGAGAAAACAAACAACAAAAAGTGAAGATCCAAAATATGAATAATAAAATGACAATAACTATGTACCCATCAGTGGTCACTTTAAATTTAAATGAACTGATGCTCCAATCAAAGGCATAGGGTAGCTGAATAAGAATAAGAGACCTATGCATATGCTGTCTACAAGAGACTCATCTCAAGCCTGTAAGACACACACAGACTGAAAGTAAAGGGATGAAAAAAGATATTTCATGCAAATGGAAATGAGAAAAATGTTGGGATAGCAATACTTACAAAAAAGTCTATTAATTAAAGTCTATTAATAAGACAAAATAGACTTTAAAATGAAGCCTATAAGAAGAGACAAAGAAGGACATTAAATAACAATAAAGGGATCAATCCAAAAAGAACACAACACCCTAATAAACATTTATGTACCAAAAATAAGAGCACCTAAACATGTAAAGCAAATATTGACTAACATAATGGAATTCAGTAGAAAACCCCAAACAAGAACACATAGTAGGGGACTTTAACACCCCACTGACACCAATGGACAGATCTTCCAGACAGAAAATCAACACAGAAACAGTGGCCTTAAATGATACATTATATGAGTTGGATTTAATTGACATTTTTAAAGCATTTCACCCAAAGCAGCAGAATATACATGTTTTTCAAATGCACATGGAACATTTTGCAAGGTAGACCAAATGTTAAGCCACAAAACATGTCTCAATAAATTTAAGAAGACTTAAATCATATCAAGTGCCTTCTCTGACCACAATGGTATGAAACTAGAAATCAATTATAATAAAAAAATGGAAAAACACAAAAACATGGAGGCTAAATAACATGCTACTAAATAATGAATGGGTCAACAATGAGATCAAGGAAGAAATAAAAAAGACACCTTGAGAAAAATGAAAATGAAAACACAAGGATCCCAAATCTATGGAATACAGTAAAAGCAGTACTAAGAGGAAAATTCATAGCAATGCAGGCCTACCTAAAGAAACAAGAAAAATCTCAAATCAACAGTGTATCTTTACACTGAAGAGAACTGGTAAAAGAACACCAACAAAGCCCAAAGTGAGCACAAGGAAGGAAATAATAGGGATCAGGCTTGAAATAAACAAAATAGACACTAAAAATAATAATAATAATAATAATAATAATAATATTAATACAAAGATCAATGAAACTAAGAGATACTTTGCTTTTGTTTTTTTAAAGATAAACAATATTGAGAAACCTTTAACCAGACTCATGAGAATAACAAGAGGATCCAAATAAATAAAATCAGAAAAGAGAGAAGTGACACCCCACAACACAGAAATACGAAAAAATTTAAGAAAATACTATTAACAGCTATACAACAACCAATTTGACAATTGGGAAGAAATGGATAAATTCCTAGAAACACACTCTCTCTGTCTAGGCTGAATCAAGAAGAAAGAAAATCTGAACAGATCAATGAATCAGTCAACAAGCACTCAACAAACAAAAGTCCTGGACCAGATGGCTTACTGGTCAATTTTACATAACATTCAAAAAAGAATTAACACCTATTCTCCTCAAACTATTCCAGAAAAATCCAAGAGGATGGAAGGCTCCCAAACTCACTTTATAAGGCCACCATTACCCTGTTCCCAAAACCAGACAAAGATATTCGAAAAATGAAAACTGTAGGCTGATATCCACCATGAACAGATGCAAAAATCTCCAACAAAATGTTAGCAAATCATATTCAGCAATACATTAAAAAGATCATACACTGTGGTCAAGTGAGATTAATGCCTGCTATGCAAGGTTGGTTAAATATCCACAAATCAACATGATATACCACATAAACAAAATGAAAAATAAAAACCATATGGTAATATCAAAATATGCAGAAAAGCATTTGAAAATATTCAGCATTCATTTACGACAAAAATTCTCAACAAAGTGGGAATAGAGGGAACATATCTCAACATAATAAAGGCCAAATATGATAAATCCACAGCTAATATCATACTCGATGGGGAAAAGTTAAAGGCATTCTCCTTAAGATAAAAAACAAGACAAGCATGCCAACTTTTTTATGACGTAGTACTGGAAGTTCTAGCTTCAGCAGTCAAAGGAGAAAAAGGCATCCAAATGGGAAAAAAAGAAGCAAGACTGTCATTATTTGCAGATGACATGATACTATATAGAGAGAGCTCCATAGATTCCACCAAAAAATATTTAAACTGACCAATGAATTTAATAAAGTAGCAGGAGGCAAAATTACTATTCAGAAATTGGTTGCATTTTTATATGTCAATAATGAATGATCAAAAAGAGAAATTAGGAAAACAATCCCATTTACAATTACATCACAAACAATAAAATACTTAGGAATAAATTTAACCAGGGAAGTAAAAGACCTGTATTCAGAAAATTATAAGAAATAAAAGACAGAAATTGAAGAGGATACAAATAAATGGAAGCATATTCCTTGCTCACAGATAGGAATAATTATTATAGTTAAAATGTCCATACTACCCAAAGCAATCGATAGATTTTTTTTTTTTTTTTTTTTTTTTTGCAATCTATAGATTTAATGCAGTCTTTATCAAAAGACCAATGGCATTTTTCACAGAACTAGAACAAATAATCCTCAAATTTTTATGGAACCCTAAAGATCCCCAAAGAGCCACGGAAATCCTGACAAGAAGAACAAAGCTGGAGGTATCACACTACCTGGTATCAAATTATACTACAAGGCCATAGTAATCAAAACAGCATGGTGTTGGCATAAAAACAGAAATACAGATCAATGGAATAAATTAGATAGCCCAGAAATAAATCCATGCCTATATGATCATTTAATCTATGACACAGGAAGCAAGAATTTAAAATGGCATAAACACAGTCTATTTAATAAATACTTCTGGGAAAACTGGACAGATACATGCAAAAAAAAAAAAAAAAAAAAAAATCAAACCGGACCACCTTAAGACTTAAAAGCAAGAACCAAATCCATAAAAATCCTAGAAGAAAATATAGGAAGTAATCGCTGAGATATTACTTTTAGTATTGTTTTTACTGATATATATTTACAGGCAAGGGAAACCAATCAAAGAAAAAATAAACAAATGGAACTACATCAAACTAAAAAGTTTTTTCCACAGCAAAAGAAACCATCAACAAAACAGAAAGACATCCTACTGAATGGGAGAAGATATTTGCCAATGATACATCTGATAAGGGATTAATATTCAAAATTCCTAAAAACCCATACAACTCAACACCAAAAAAAAACAAAACAAAACAAAAAAACCCCAAACAATTCAATTAAAAAATGGGTAGAGGACCCGAATAGACATTTCTCCAAAGAGGACATATAAATGACCAATACACATACAAAAAGTTGCTCAATGTCACTAATCATTAGAAAAATGAAAACAAGAAACACAATGAGATACCATCCTGTCAGAATGGCTATCATAAATAAATCAACAAACAACAAATGCTGGTGAGAATGTGGAGAAAAAGGAACCTTTGTGCACTGTTGGTGGGATTGCAAGTTGGTACAGCCAATACGGAAAACAGTATGGAGGTTCCTCAAAACATTAAAAATAGAACTACCTTATGATCCACTAATTCCCCTCCTGGGAATTCATCCAAAGAAATCCAAAACACTAATTCAAAAAAATTTATGCACCCTTATGTTTACTGCAGTGCTATTCACAATAGCCAAGACATGAAAACAGCCGAAATGACCATCAATAGACAATTGGATACAGAAATTGTGGTACATTTATACAATCGAGTGTTTGCTATAAAAAACAACGAAATCTTACCATTTGCAAAAACATTGGCAGACCTAGAGAATATTATGCTAAGTGAAAGAAGTAAGTCTGAGAAAGTCAAATACCGTATGATCTCACTTATATGTGGAATCTAAAGAACAGAATACATGAGCAAACAAAATAGAAACAGATTCATAGATACAGAGCAAAAACTGATGGTTGGTAGATGGGAGAGGGGTGGGGATGGGGGACAAGGGGAAGAGTTTACAAACTACAAGTTGGTAGTCACAAAATAGTCACAGGGATGTGAAATACAGTATGGGGAATATAACCAATAATGTGTAAAGATCATGTAGGGTGCCAGATGACAAATGGTTACTGGACTTCTCGGGAGATCACTTCATAGATTGTATAGATGCCTGACCACTGTGCAGTACACCTAAAGCTCAAGAAGTAGATAATACTGAATGACAACTCTCTCTCTCTCTCTCTCTCTCTCTCTCTATATATATATATATATATATATATATATATATATATATCACAAGATATAAAGTACAGCATAGGGAATATAGTCAATGGTATTGTAATAGCTATGTACGATGTCAGAGGGCTAGTAGATTGGGGGAGGTTATAACTTTGTGAGGGGTGTAAATGTCTAATCATTATGTTGTTTTGTACACCTGAAACTAATATAATAAAAACGGGATGGAAAATAAAGTTCAATGTCATGCATATATTGTTCAATTCAAATAAAAGAGCTCTATTGTTACACCTTGTATTCTATCCACCTAACATCAAATACAGTGACATCAGAAGGTCAAATAAAACTTCTACTTAAACAAATAGGTTAAATACATAGATCTGGAGTCTGGATTTAAAAGCTAAAACTGCCTTAGAGCCACACAGCATATAGAATTATAAAAAGGCAAGCACATTTAAAATGTACAGTGCATGCACACAGTTCTATCCAGAAGCCACAGATGACCATGACCCTGTTCTACCACAAGCGCACGCATCAAGGAATTATGCCATAAACACACTCACTAGAAATGCAAACAAGCTCATGATGAAAGATGTGTAATCCAGGCTGCATTTTCTTTAGATTTCAACACAGCAACTATATCTCAATATTGAGAACTTCACATTCTGTTTATGGTAATAGAAAATGTTTCCAAAGCTTACACTACTCTTGAAATCAGCTGCAAATATCCCCTTAGGCAATTCTGTATTACTGCCTAAAGCATCAGCAATGAATTCAGTTCAATCCCACTCAAACACTATGATTATCTACTAGAAAGAACACCAATTATTAAGTGTAAATATATGATTTCTTCAGCTGTGGTTAGGTCTAGACGTGGTTAGGCCTGCTCCCTGCAGAGCTACTGTCCTCAGATATACTAGCTCAATTCTCTTTCCCAGACTCTAAGAGAAAAAAAAAAAAAAAAAATCCAAACTGTGGTTTCTATCAATGCATTGATGTCCTTTACCTTTTCACAGATGTTACGAAATGATAAACCAATAATTTTATAGTTATACACAAAAACTAAAAAATCAGTAATAATGAAAAATATGGGTAGAGAAGAAGGGGATAGTCTATATCAAAACCTTTCTAGATTGATGGCATAGAAATATTGGCATAAACAGAAGAAAACAGAAGGACTTGATTTGAAAATGACTTTCCAACTTGTCTTCCTAGTGAGTTAAAAAAACAAGATTGACTTCATTACGTGCCATGATAATTTTTCTTTGAAACATAAAATTTGCCAAAACAAAATTTTAAGAATTCAAATACAAGTATATTTTCACTGTTTCAATAAGTCCTTCTTATGTAGCTTAATTTTTTTTCCATCTTTTCGCAGCATGCTGTTAACTTCCTCTCTATTGGATTATTTCTATGTATATTCTATGAGTATTCAAAAAAAAGCCCTTGTAGATCCTTTATTTTTTCCAGCAATCATCCCATAATCCAGTTATTTTGCAGTAAAAATCCTCATAATTTATCCTCTACTCACTATCTTTATTTCCCTAATATCAAATTCTCTTCACAACCTACTCATCTCTACCATTTTCATGAAGTTGTTCTTTTTAAAGCCTTCAATGACAATGGAGGCTATTCTTAATTTGTCATTTTCCCATAATCCATACATTCAAACTAACTAAAAGGCCTGCGGACTTTAACTTTAGAACATTATTCAATCTCTCCAACCTTCTCAATTTGTATCATAACCATCCTAGTCAAAACCATCACTCTATTTCCCTTGGAATTTTCCCATCCTCTACTTTGATCCCCCTTCTATTCTTCTCTCTAGTCAGGCAGCAGCTATAATAAAATATTGATCAAATCATATAATTTTCCTGCCTATAAACCTAAAAATAGTTTTATTTTGCACTTAAAGTAAAATCTAAATTCCCTCTCGTGTCCCCTGTGGTCCTCTGTTTATCTTCTGGCCTTTTCTTAGACCAAAATGTCTTCTGTTTACTACACTGTAGCCAGAGAAGCCTCCTTCTGTTCCTTATAAAGCGCCCAACTCCTTCCAACCTTAGGTCTCTGAAATGCTATTACTCTATATGCCTCATTTCCCAAACAAAGGGGGAGACCAGGGTGATAGCCCAGGTGACCCACCGAACAGATGGACCTGGCACTGTATATATAAAACACTACAGTAGGAAAAATAAGATTATAGAACTCTGTATCTATGGCTGTATTACCATTTTAGTCACCCAAAGTCCTGAAAAACAATATTTATTTTTAATTTTTATTTTTTAACCCGATGGATGCTATTCTGAATAGGAATTTATGCCATGATAGAAAGCGGAGGAGGAAAAATGAGAAACAAGGAGTTTTCTTCAGAATCCTTTAACCAACATAAATATTGCCAGAGGGGGAACAAGTATTTTCCCTTACCTTGGAATACCCCGCTTTGGGACAGGTATCCAGTCTTCCCACATTCTGAGCTGTCTATTGCCAATCTCCAGTTCTCCACAAGATCAGCATGCACTCTGGAAGTCTGTATTGTAAAAATCTATATTTTGATTGAGATTCATTCACATAGGAATGTTACCCTTCCCAGGTATTTATATTCTAAATATATTTGATATTTACTTTTGATATCCTAGATTTGACTACATAACTAAAGTTGTTTCATAAAATATGAAAAAAAAAGGTAAAGGATTTGGACCAAAGACCAGACAAAAAGAGAAATATGGTGAGAACACTATTTCATATACCTGAAACCACCCTCTGACAAGCCTGGTCCAGAATGCAAAATGTTTTTTTTTTATTTTTCTTCCATTGATTTTATGGTGACAGTCTGACTTTGAGTATCTCTTCTTCTCTTTTTCTTTCTTTCAATATTTTCCTTTCTTGGTATTCTCTCTGTCACGGTCTTATTTTCAGCCTTAGTGGTCAAGGCCTACTAGTTACAGCAATAGCTCCAAATCTTGCTCTATCCTATCATTTACACTGTAGTCAGGAAAATTGTTACACACACACACACACTCTTATGTGAGAAGTACTTAGGAAATATAGATTGTTCAAAAAGTCAGCTCATTAACCTACTCAAAGTATTTCAATGCCCTCCCATCACCCTATCACCTTGAGATTAAAATGTAAACCTGTTAGAGACATCCATGGGCCATTTGGCCCTAACTATCTCAGAAGGGTTTTTCTCTTGACACAGCCAAAGCACTTAAAGCTCCAGACTAAGAAAACGGTATTTTCCTAAAGGAATCAATTCTCCCATGTTTCTATGTCAAATACATCATTTAATAGATTATTTATAAAAAGCCATTAGGTGGGAATAAGATCTGAAGGCAGTAGGAAAGCTGGAAGCAAGAATCTGTTTGCCATGCAAAGATGAATCAGAATGAATTTTCCAGAGAAGATGAAGCACATGGAAGAAAATAAATCACCAACTAGGACACATGGCTTCTAGGAATCATATTTACATGTGTCACGATATGAGAATGAGTTGATAACTTTCTGATCCAACAGAACGATTTGACAAAGAAGTTTTAAATAATCTAAATGTACATGGGTTATTATGGATTTACAGCATTGCAATAATTCAGTTAGGGTGTGACAAATCTGACACACTTAGAGCTAATGACAAATTTAAAGAAAACAGTGCTAACCTTTATAAATAGTTAAAGGTTGGAAAAAAATTGATACTGTAGAATCACAGCCTCTTTACCCAAATGATTTTAAGCGACTTCACTACTCCTCTTTGACAAAATAGTGTAATTAACATAGCAAGCAGGTAAATACAATTAGTACTCAAATTGATATCACTGGTCCCAAGTATAAACACATAAAGAAATTACGGAAATATTTTCTCAACTAAAGCAATCACCACACTAGCCCAAGAGTAGAGATGATGATAGATGATTCATTAAATAACTAAATTTGTATTGCTTAAAATCATCAAGCAAAAGGCAAGGGAATGCTTAATTAAGTATCTATTATATGTAAGTAATTTTAAATACTTTTATCATTTAATCTTGACATTATACCTATATTATAGGTACTATTGCCACCATGTTTCAGAGGAGGAAATTGAGACTAATGGCATTTAAATATCTTTCCAAGGAAACATGGATGGTGAGCAGGAGGATTTGGACTCAAGCCCAGAATTGCTATTCCTAGTCCCCAAATGCAGATAATAATAAATATCTTACAGAGTTTCTGTGATTATTAAACGAGATAGTATATTAAAACTGCCCATCATAAGGTTCAGTTCACACTGTATGTTAAGGAAAGGATCCTTCCTGCCTAGTTACAAGGATGCCTTCATAGGCCAAGGATTTCAACAACTTTATAACAATAATCTTGGCAAACGTCATATATATTATAGATTTCCATTTAAATTTGCTAACCTTGCGGCTGTGAATTTCAATGTCTCTTAGAGCCAGTTCAATAATAGCAAGCTGCTGGTGGAGCTTATAGGTCTTAAGGAGAACTGTAAAGTGCATGCCACATGTACAGGTATTAAAGACAAATGAAAACACCACAGCTGTTCAAACATAAAAGTATTCTCTGACATACTAAGCCTGGGGGCCAACAGTTTGTGAACATGACCTACTTGCTGAGGGCAAAGCCAGACCCCTGTTTGCTTGGCCTAGAATCCAGAATCAGAGAGCTGATGTGATATCCCTTTTTCTTTCATCCTAAATGTTATCCTCACCTGGTGCAGACAAAAGTGCCCATAACATGTAGCATATAGCCATAGTGATATTTTCCTAATTTTCCAATGTTTACCATCACTTCAGCAAGACTGATAGACCAAACATAAAAATTTATGATCAGGATTATTTTCCCAGTTGAGAACCAATCGGTTTCTTTGCCCTGAAAATCTGAACTGAATGCAGAGACTGCAGCTGGCCTTCGTTAAGCATTGAAGCAGAATTATAATGTAGAGTTTGAACCTGAGCTGTTGTAAAGGCATTGGAAATTCACAAGGAAGCTAAATATAGGGTAAAGCAAGAACTACAAGTAAGTAGAAGGAACTGACTGGGTCAGAGATGAGCAGAAAATAGAAGAGTCTCATTGGGAAGGAGACAAGAGAGAGAGAGAAAGATCATGTAGCTTCTCAGATATCTGGCTCCACCCATTCTGGGTCTCATTTCCTTGAGGTCCAGCTATACAGTAGCACCCAAATTGCATTTCCATGAGATGTTTACAACTTTATAATATCCGACCGATTTTATGGGAATGTATTTGAGTGTGTTTCTTGATCTCGGAGCCTAAGGGAAGTTGATAAAACAAACATCATCAGTTCTTTCATTAGATTCTTTTTTTTTTTTCGCTTCATTCCTACTTTATAAGTTATATAAATTCCCTATTCCCTCTTCTCAAGAATTTGTATTACATCTATGTGAATGCTGAGCATATCTTGCCATTTTATAAATTTCCTAAATTCCCATGTAATCCTGAGATGAAACTGAGGACTGGTGGGTAGGCTACTAAGTTTACCTCTAGAGGGCCAATGGTCTTTAGAGATGTATAACTGTTCAATTTTTACAGATATTCCCAAAATTCTTTCTAAAAGCACCAGCACCACTAAACAATGTAGCACTACAAACATTTCATTGTAACATTGCTGCCATTGAGAATTTTTTAAATTATATTTATATTATATTAACATGTTATATTAATGTATCTGTGTACATAATAGATATGTTATATTAACATGTGATAAAGCACAAATAAAAATGTACTGCTGCTGGTTTTTGGTGTGGTAGCAGTAACAAGAATGAGAAAGATTTAATTTGGGTATCCCTAGAAGAGGAGCCTCTTGAGTATTTTGAAAGAGGACAGGTTGATATAGTAAAACACACACACACACAGGAATATAAAGAAAAATATCCAGATTGTGATCTTGGTCTTGAGACTAGCTAGTGTGTTATTTGGAAAAGGCACTTGCCCTTTTCTTTATACATGGGTGATATCATTTGTACAAGAATTTGTTTAACAAACATATGTGTATTTGCTATGTATTTTGATAGGCCTAAGTTGTGTGAATTTAAAACATTCCCTGATCTAGAGTAATAACATTCAGACCATATCTCCTGATAACAATTAATTAGAAAATCTGAAAAAATATTTTTAAACATCTATTTGAAATTATCAGAGTTATTAATATGCTAAATAATTACTGGGGTAAGTTCCAGAGAGAATAGATACCTTTAAAGATGTGAGTGCAATTCAGGGGGCCGTTATTCCTCTAGGGATACATGCCAGCCCTGGAAGAGATGCTTAAGAGACTGAGAAGCTAAAAAGTTCTGAGAAACTCTTGGACTGGGCAACAAACAATAAAGTTCAGAGCCTAGAAGGCTAAGAAAGGATCAGGTAAATCCCCTAAACTTTCATCTAGAACCACAAACCCCAGGTTTGAGGGTGAATCAGAAATTGGACTGTCTTCTAAGGGACCAAAGCCCAGTTTCATTTTTCCCCAGTTTTATTGAGCTATAATTGACCTATTAGATTGTATAAATTTAAGTTGTACAACATGATGATTTCATAGACTTACATAGTGCAAAATGACTACCACAGTAGGATTAGTTTTGTATATGGGTGAAATAAGAACATGTAATACCTATTTCAGCACACTGCTATTTTTTAAAAGTTATAATATTGGTAGAAGACAGAAAAACTCTGTAAAAGGTTGACTGTGATCTCAACAAGACATTTAACAAGTCATGTTACCACTGAAAAAAGAGGGTAAGAAAATGATAGGGTAGGTGGCAGTACTCTTTTGTGGATACTATTTAAAGTAGTTCAACAATAATACCAAAAATCTTGTTGTCTCTAATCTACAAAGTAATCACCAAGTGGCAAGGCTCAAATCTCTCCATTTTAATCTGTCATGACACATTATTAAATGTTTTAATCAAGAGATTAAATTAAAATGGTGAACTACATACTCAATTTCAAAAGGTAAAAAAAGTATTTGAATGATAGTGAGTACACTGAGTACCAGAATCAATATGCTAAAAAGACCCAGACAGTTGCAATAATCAGACAAAAGAAAAAGTTGAATATTTTTATAGCTATTAGAAGAAAGAACTAAAAAATGTTGAAAATCTTCTATGTGCCTAGGTAATTGACAATACATATCAAGGGAGTGAACAGTTCACTGAATCTTACATTGGTGAAATTATATCTGAAATATATCGTCCATTTCATATTAACTGTTGATGTGTGAGTTCTTCAAAAGTTCAGAGAAATAACCTAACCCATCAGACATTCTGGGTGGGGAGAAATCAGGAGAATAAGTCATTTACTAATGTATTTACTCATCTACCTTTACACATTGAATTCTCTTTTTATAAGATTCTATTTTAGGCCCTTGGGATGCAGTGGTAAAGCAAAATGATGCACTGCCTGCTTTCATCATGGAGCATACGTCTTAGAAAGATCGGTATTAAATAGTAAACCTAATAGCAATTAGGTTATTTCTATAATTAGAAATTGCCATATGTAGTCTAAAAATAAATTTCAGAGGAAACTGCTTTAGATAAGAATGTCAGGGAAGGACACTTTAAGCATTATTAAAAAAACAAAACAGAAAAAAAAAACCAAAAACTTGCCACATGGGTAAGTTGAAAGAATGAAACACTATTGTATACAGATTAGCTTTCATGTACCAGGGGCCTTAAGATACTTGAAGAGCTGATATTTACAAGTTTGATCTAACGACTGAGAGTAGAAATATTGTCCATTTCTACTGTGACGATTCATTGCAAAAATAGGTAACAGTTATAGGAAGATTGATGTCATCTTCAAATTTAAAAAACCTCCTAAGTTAGAGCTGTCCAACATTGGAATGGTCCACATAGTGATGAAATACCACTCAATGTATATAAGCAGATGCCACCTGACTTGGGGAAGTTTCAAGATTTCTGGTGTCCCTTCCAATTGTAAGAATGTAATTTTAGCATTGTGTTTTATATAGAGATTAATACTTTCCCTACTTTATAACAATAATTGTATAATTTCTATACCACACACCCCCACACCAGCACCATCAGCATATACACTGTAGCACTATTATTATTTGTTTCGAATAGATGTCAGTCTTATTCTGTACATTTGAATGTGGCTTGTGGCTTGGAGTCTCCAAAAGTATTAAAGCCATGTTTATGGGGAAGATTAATGCCATGAAAAATTAGCATTTTCTTCAAGACAGTGTAGTATTCGAGTTAAAAGCAGACACTGAGGAGTCATACTGTCTACTGCAAATCCCTGTTCTCTTGTTGTGTGTTCTTAAGCAAGATACTTAACCACTGAGAGCCTCAGTCTCATCCTCTTTAAAATAAAAATAACGCACAGTATAAACTTTATTGTGAAGATTAAATGAGATAATGTATGCCGAAATTGTTTAGCAATTGTCACTATCTTTAAATTATTTTTGCCCAATATGATGGCCAAAAGACGTCAGTATGGCACACAGACCAACACCTCTGGTACTTTCCTTTGTTTCTGCCATTTTGAAAAAGCAAAGGCACATGAATGTTTAATGAGAATAACGCTTCCTTAATTTAACATTAACATTGTAGAGAGGTGAGTCCATTTTATAAAAACATAAAAATGCAACTTTAACAGTCATTTATCACTGCCTATACTACATATAAACATTCAAAATAAATTAGAAGAACACAGACCATCCATAAATGAACTTGCCAAAAACTAGGACCTTAATGTAATTAAACTTCTAATTCCAGCAATTACATTATAGGAAATAAAAAGGGACTGGGGACAGAGGAACATGTTGAACAATCAATATGAAGGGGGTACAATCAGTATAATTCAGGATATGGGGAAAACCCAAAATAAACTACTCAGTTCCTTAAAAAAAAAAAGAGGAGCTAGAGATAGATATGGATGGATAGATAGGTAGGTAGGTAGGTAGGTAGATAGATAGATGTGATATATATATATAGATATATATATATATATATATATATATATAGATATATATATATATATATATATTAAAAGAGATTTGTGGGATCTATCAATGAATACCCCTGTATGAACTTTGTTTAGATACTGATTTAAAGAAAAACATTAGTTTAAATAATACATATATAAGTTACAATTAGAAATTTGAACAGTGACCAGATGTTTATGGATATTATGGAGTTGCTATTTGATTTTTAGATATGATAATGGTAATATGGACATGTTTTCAAAACTGTCTGCTTATCTGAAATACATGCTGAAATATTTACAGATGAAATGTTTATAAAACATCTAGGAAAGGGAGTGGATAGGGGTGTAGATGATTCAGGATTTACTATGACTCGTCAATTGTTCAATGTAGGTGATAGGTACATTATACCATTCTCTGTTTTATTTAATTTCATTTTAAAGTTTATATTAAAAAACATGTTTGAAAATTATGCAATTTTAGAATTCTACAAATGACCTATAAAATTAAGCTCTTAAACCTAATCTTCAAACGATGGCCCTGTTGTTTAAAAAAAAAATAAATATATATGTGTGTGTGTGTGTGTGTGTGTGTGTGTGAGTGTATGTGTGTGTGTGTATACATGAACATATAGGTATGGATATAGTGTTCTCAATGTGTTATCATATTCTATCATTTATCATTCTCAGATAAGTGGAGCCAAAATAACCTATTACCCTTGACCATTAAGGAAAGCTATTTTATTTTCCTGAATTATCTAGATAATTTCCCAAATTTCTTTCTGAAATGTATAGACACTCAGTGAAGAATTACCTTAGGAATTATTTATCAATGCTGTGAATTATCAATATTGTCTTTCGCTGTGTTAAGAAGGAATAGTGACATTTTGTGAAGAGAAAAATGTGTCTGCTGAAGAAAGCTGGTTAGTAAGCTTAACAAGACAATTTATTTTTCAGGAAATAGTTCTAAATCAAATGTGCTGAATACAGACCATGCACTACAGTATGACATATGAAGAGGATCACAAGATTAAAATCTAAAGGCTAGGCTAGGCTTGGACAATTTTCCTTTACAGTCCATGACATGGGAATGGATACATTTCATGCCACTACTGTTCTGTACACATTTTTCATAATAGGGAGTGCTGGTAAAAGAAAACCTCAGCATTTGGTTATTTAAAAATATTGCCATAATTTTTGACATATTGATAAAAGTCCATTTTTTACCCAATAAAAAGTAAAGCTCTATCAGCGATAACAAACTCCTCAATAAATTAGTACTTCTTCATTGAATACCTGTGCTGTGAAAGATGCTGTCATGACTATAAAGTTGTATGACACAGAAATTTGGCTCTCCTAGTTATCACAAATATATACAAGACACACACACACATGCACACCCTTGTGGCAAACATAGCTTGCAGGCTTCCTCACATCCATTCTCTCCTTTTCAATTAGTAATGGCAATGTGTCCAGACAAAATTCCTCCCCAGAATCATTTATAGATAGAAGCCATATGGCAATTCTTTCTAATGGGATATAAAGAGAAAACATAGTTTACTGCTGCTGAGAAAGAATTAAAAAAATAATAATACATTAACCGGAATCCTGATTTCACTCCATGCAGTTTCTTCTTCTCTGCCGAGAAAAAGGGAACCACATCTTGGAGTACAGTACCCATATTAAGACCACGAAGAAAGAAGCGGCACTTTAAAACAAGCAGAGTATGAAGTCAGAAGGAGCTGAGATTCCTACAGTGCATCTTTGAATTGCTGCATCATCCTGGAATTCCTACCTCTGGTTTTCATATTATATATGATTAATGCAACTGTTATTCTTGAGGCTACTACTTTGGAGAATGGGGTGCCTCTATTTAAACAAGTATGATTCTAACAGATTCTAAATGTATAAAATTTTATAATGTATCTTATATATAATGCAACTTTATACATATATATAATATTGAGAGTTAACATCTAACGTGCCATTTAACAACTAATAATCTACATTTAAATTCTGGATTTATGAAAAAAAAAATATATATATATATACACACACACACACACACACACACACACATATATATACATACATATATACATATATTGTTGTTGTTTTTAACACAGATATATTCACAGTGTACAAACCAGACTGGGGATTGTTTTATGAGAATTCATGGATGTGGCCTTTGGGACTGGCTCTCACCTCTATTTTGTACACAGACAACTGTGCCCTTATTCAGTATTCTACAGAAGGAATACTGTGCTAGTGTTATACTACCACATAAGGAAATTGACCTAATAAATCTAGTGTGCACTTGTGCATTAGAAAATCAATAAAAATCAATGTGTATTTTTTTGCATGAGTACATATTAGTAGATGTACCAATGTTTTTAATGTAGCAGAAAAATAGAAATGAGTATATAAAAATGAGTACATAATGGGAATGGCTGAATAAATTATGACACATCTGTATTGTAAATATTATGTTGTTATAAAGCCAATGTGTTAGAATATGGAAACATGTATAATTGTTAACTTATGATTTCATTTGCAAACATTTTAAATATATATCTTTGTGTGTGTATAGATCTATAGATAGATAGATACATACATACATACATACATATGAAATGCATGTATAATAAATCTGCCTTAGTGTGGGATGCCCACCATAATGATAAAATTGGAGAATTCAAGATATTGGAATTGGAGGTGAGGTAGTTATGAAAAATTATATTTTATTATAAATCTTCTGTTCTATTGTATTAACTTACAATAAACTTGTTATATATACATACATACATAGCACACACATACATATATTTGAAAGGAAGAAGATTCATTTCACATTTAAGAGTGAAAAAAGGAAAGATTCTAAAATACAGCATGACAGTGGAATTCCAGGCATCATCACACAAGGATATAAAGGCGATCAAAGGAGAGTAAACTCCATGTGGGTGACAGACTACATTATGTGAGTGGCTGTATGTGTGTTTATTACAATTAGAGACTGCTTACCTTCATAATAGGTATCAAAATATAAATAGCATAGAGAATCATCCCTGATAAATTTTCATTGGGCGGAATTCTCACTAAACGTTACTATTGCTGTCTTTTTTCCTGTTACATTTAATGCTGAAAATTTATAAACTTTGTCTTATAAACATAGTCAGCCTTGATGCATATAATATGTGAGTAATGAAATGTTCTCAGTTAAAGAACATATCAAAACTACAGGGACAGATTTTCCATTCTTTATTTTACTAAGAATATCCAGTTTATTGTCAGGGAGTGGCTTACATATCCTGCTCATGGGAACTTTTCAAATCCCTTAGTTCAAGGACATTATTAAATGTCATCTTCCCCCTTGTATCTTATTTACAGTAAGAAGGAGGTTAGGAAGTCAGGTATCAGAATCTTTCTGGGAACTTTTCAGGTGCGATGATGAGTCCTTACAGGTTAGAATCTCCTCTTTTTCCCTAACTTAACGGCACTATGCCTCTCCAAGAGTGAGCATCTCTCTTTTAATAGCTCTGAATAGTGGGCTGTTAAAACTTCATTGTTGATTATGAAAGTATATCACTTTATAAATTAAAGCTTAAAAGACACAGCCCTCAGTTAAGGTCAATTCAATAACCATCCACTAGTCCTGAGATTTCATACTAAAAACTAGTGATTTCATAATCAAAGAACCCTAGCATAGTGGCAACTAGTGAAGGTCTGGATCTAACCCAAATCCCATTTCTTGACTTGTCATCTTCATGAATTCAGGAAAAACACTCATCTACCCGAAAGCTCAGATTCCTTAACCAAACCAAAAAATAATAGTACTTAATTCACAGAGTTGTTTGAAGATTAAATGACATTAGGCACATACCTGAAACATAGAGATTAATATAAGATAATCATCAGCATATTGTACTGCCACCTAAATGTGTATTAATGTTAACATGATTTTCTAATTATTTATGTATTGCAATACCTCATATTTAAAAGTTATTATGACATTAACTATTTCACATGCATTAGCAAATTTAATCTTCATAAACATCCTAAAAGGAAGTAGTGAATATTAACACCATTTATACACAAGGGACCTGAGGCACAGAAGCTAGCAATTCATTGAGCTGAGATTCACACATTGGCAGTGTTGTTTCTGAGATGGATGCCCAAACACTGACTCACTACAATATACTGCCTCTCATGTATCTCATCATTCTTCCTTTAATAAGCATCCATCACATTTAACGCTTTATTTTAGCTAAGTAGTTTTGCTGAAATTACATTTTTTATCAAGCTTCTACTTATTCCAGGGCAGACTGCCCTAGGATTTCAAATTTAATTCTGTACAGATTTTTTTTCTTTTCAGTTTTCTAATTTAGTCTCATTTTCACATTTATCTTAATAACCTGAGGCTCTCTCTCTACCACCAAATAGATCTTGCTGGCATCTTCCCTATTTATAGATACTTTGCTTACCAAAACCAACTTGTTCAATTCCCTTGTCCGTTTGGGACTGTAATTTCCTTCTCCCTGCTTCATTCTCTCCAGATTAGTTATAAGGATGCAGAAAAACCTCTCCCTCTGTATAAGAATGTAGAATCATTAAGGGTAGGCATACACATTTTTTAAGAATAGAGAAAGAATTGATTTACTATAACGAACACTTGAAGCCCAGAATTTACTTGGATGTTTGTCTTTTGCAATTTTTTCTTAGACTATATGACATTATATATGAATCACTGAGGCCAATTTGAGGGGAACATATTCTTGTTCAAATTCAGTTATAAAAAGAAAATGAGATAACTAGAATTCTAAATTCCATGGATTAAAAAGTCCACTAATTTCTAAGGAAAATCTGGAAAGTAAGAATATTATTCTCAGTCAATCCTGCTATAAGATACAAAGGCCAGTTTTATTTCCTAAAATATGGAAGAACTCAAGCAAATGATGACATCAAAATAAACAAACAAACAAACAAACAAAAATAAATAAGAAAGCCACGGATAGAAAATGTGGTAAAATTATTGGTGGAAATATGTATATATAATAAATATACACACACATTTTGAATAAGGTTAGATACTTGGAAAATATGGTTAAGTATCCTCGAAAATTGTAAGGAATTTTCAAGGAAATTGAAGGAGAGGAAACAATATATATGTATCTTGAGGAATAAACTATATATATATATACATATATATACATACACACACACATACAAACATATATACATATATATATATATATATATATATATATATATATATATATATGAGAGGATATCGGAATGAAATAAAATACAAATACACTAGAAGATAAAGTTAAAAAGATCTCAGAATATCAAAACTGTATAATAACACAGTAAGTAAATGATAAAAATGAAGGGATAGAGACTAGATCCAGAAGTTCTATATCCACGTACAGGACTCCAGTAGGTAAAAAGTGAGAAAATTACAACCAAACAAAAATACTTAAAAAAAAAGAAAGAAAAGAAAAACAACTCTAAGAACATTGCCCATATTAAAAGGGCTAAGTGTCATGAACGATCTCACACGCGTGCACACACACATTCACACATACACACGACTCAACATGTAGCAGTGACATTTGAGTATGTCAGTAATAAAAGGAAAACCCTAAGATACTCCACAGACAAAAAAAATTGAAAAATAAATAACCAAACAGAAAAAACTAAGAAGTAGATTAGCATAAGAAAGCAATCTCACTAGCAAAATTAATGCAAACAAATATGGGGAAATGTCTTCAAAGAGCTGAGAGAAAATAACTTTCAAAACTTAATTCTTTATCCAGCCAAAATAAAAGCCAAGGATTGGGAAAAATAAGTACATATGCAGTTAGGTAAGAGCCCATAAATGGGCAAAAGAGCAAAAAAGACATTACTCTGAAGAGAAACATATGGCAAATAAGTCCATGAAACGAAGCTCAACAACATTAATCAATATAAAACTGTAAAATAAAACTCTGTGAGATATAGCTACACACATAGTAGAATATTAAGACAACTGACAATACAATAAACTTACAAGAGTATAAAGTAACTGGAACTCCTATGCATTACTGGTGGGAATGAAAAATATTTCAGACATTGGTTGGTGGTTTTTATAAAGTCAATGACCCATTGATTTTATAACAAATTAAAACATGTTTTCACAAAATACACATAAATATTTGTAGCAGCTTTATTCATAATCATCAAGTCTTCAAACACCTGAGACATCTTTCAAATGGTGAATAAACAGTGGTTTATCCAATACTGGAATACTACTTGGTAATGAAAGGGATCAAACATCCATTCTCCAACATGAATGAATCTTAAATGCATTATCTCAGTAAAAGAAACTAGACCCCAAATGCTACAAATTGTACAATTCCACTTATACATGGCATTCTA